>NC_045956.1:13137378-13268353 GCF_010909765.2 Amblyraja radiata
CTCCCCGCTGCCCCGGGCCCCGCACTCTCTCTCCCCGCTGCCCCGGGCCCCGCACTCTCTCTCCCTGCTGCCCCGGGCCCCGCACTCCTTCTCCCCGCTGCCCCGGGCCCCGCACTCCTTCTCCCCGCTGCCCCGCACTCTCTCTCCTCGCTGCCCCGGGCCCCGCACTCCTTCTCCTCACTGCCCCGGGCGCCGCACTCCTTCTCCCCGCTGCCCCGGGCCCCGCACTCCTTCTCCCCGCTGCCCCGGGCCCCGCACTCCTTCTCCCCGCTGCCCCGGGCCCCACACTCCTTCTCCCCGCTGCCCCGGGCCCCGCACTCCCTCTCCCCGCTGCCCCGGGCCTAGCACTCTCTCTCCTCGCTGCCCCGGGCCCCGCACTCCTTCTCCCCGCTGCCCCGGGCCCCGCACTCCTTCTCCCCGCTGCCCCGCACTCTCTCTCCTCGCTGCCCCGGGCCCCGCACTCCTTCTCCCCGCTGCGGATCCAATCTTTGGCCGGAAGCAAGAGGGCGGAGCAAAATGGCGGAACAAGATGGCGGGGGCAGGTTGCTAAAATGAGTCATAAAATCGCCCATGAATCCGCCCATGAGCGTACTACACGTTTGCGTGAGAGCATCAGCCTAAACTTTTCTACTCGAGTCTCTACAGTCGGACTTAACACATGCCTGGTACAAAACAATTAAAATGCAATACAGAGGCAACGTTACCTTCTCCACATGTGCTGCATTTTCAGATTATAATAAATGTCACCAAAATAAAATAATCTATCAAACTGGAATCTGCAGCACTGTAAAATGTAACAGTACAATATAACATGGTATAATTCAAATTAAAGCAAACAAATGATTTATTTTTAAGAAGGAACTGCAGATGCTGGAAAATCAAAGGTAGACAAAAATGCTGGAGAAACTCAGCAGGTGCAGCAGCATCTATGGAGCAAAGGAAATAGGCACCGTTTCTGCCCGAAACTTTGCCTATTTCCTTCACTCCATAGATGCTGCTACACCCGCTGAGTTTCTCCAGCATTTTTGTCTACCACATGATTTATTTGAATGGTTTTGTTTTTATTAAATATATGCATGGAAAGTAGTCAATATGCAGTCTGTTTTACTTTTAATTAAAAATCTGCTAGCAATTAATTAAAAATTTCTAGCAATTTAAAAAAAAATCCACAGAAAACATCAGAGATGCACAAACAGTTGAAGTAGAGCTACTTACTCTCCCATATGCCAAGATGGACAACAGCAGAGAGGGGGCAGATGTTTTTGTTGATCCTTAGCTTCAAGTAGCATCACCAGGTTTGGGTACTGATAGGTCAAGTAGTTCAGTAGGAAGATCATGAAATTATAGATGACATATGCTTCATAGCATTCCCGACATGTATCCACATATATAGCAATGTGAGGATATTTCAGGGCTAACCACTGGTTAAGAAGAAAATGACTGCATGTAAAAATAATGGGACATTACCACAGTACACACACCGGAATGGCCAAACATTAAATTGGCACTTTGGATTCTTTTCATCTTTTAAGCACCTACAGTGCCCTCCATAATGTTTGGGACAAAGACCCATCATTTATTTATTTGCCTCTGTACTCCACAATTTGAGATTTGTAATAGAAAAAAAATCACGTGGTTAAAGTGCACATTGTCAGATTTTAATAAAGGCCATTTCTATAAATTTTGGTTTCACCATGTGGAAATTACAGCAGTGTTTATACATAGTCCCCCCCATTTGATGAGTCTTTGACCCAAACATTGTGGAGGGCACTGTATAAATGTCCCAAACAAATATTTAGAATTTGTTATACTTCTATAATGCCAAATTCTAATCTCTTGATACACGCACATATATCTGACGGTTCCAAGATTTTGTTACAAGATAAAACACAACTACACTATTGACCTTAATCAATTCCCTTTTGAAATAGTGATCCAAAATACATTCTCTTTAAATTCCTTTAAAAGTGATATCTTAATATTTTTTTTTAAAATAGAAAAAGGAACTTCAAAATTAACTTAAAGATAGAAGAATTTATTACAATCACCAAATAAGCATTTGGAAGTTAATGTTGGATTGTACTCCAAAAACAAATAGCTATCATCCCTGGGCCTTAAAAATAGTGGCTGCAGAGACAGTGAATGCATCAGTAACGATCTTCCAAAGTAGATTCGAGAAGGGTTCCAATGTATGGAAAACTAAAAATGTAATGCCCTATTCAAGAACGCACGTATATAGCTAAGTTACACAAATAGGCGTCACTGGGGAAAATGCTGGAATCAAATATTAAACGGGCTGTCCCACTTGGGCGACCTAATTGGCGAGTTTAGAAGAGTTTAGGAGAGTTTGAAAAAATGGCATGTGAAGACCTCCTTCGACTATGTAGAAGACTTCCTTCGACCATGTTGAAGACTAGCTTCGACTAGCTACGACTAACTTTGGGAAAATTGGACACCGAATAGTGCAGAGTGAAGATGATCTCCTTCGACCTCCCTTCGACTATGATGAAGACTATCTATGACTACCTACGACTAACATGCCGACCTACTACGACTAAACCTACGAGTAAAAAAAGTATCGATTTTTTCCATGGTGACCTTTTTTTACTCGCGGGCATTTTTCAACATGTTGAAAAATACGCCGCGACCTAGATGAGGCCTCAAGTACACGGGGACTACTCTCGAGCATGAAGGAGAGTTACAAAGACCTATGACCTCGTGTCGACCATGCTGCGAGTATGAGTCGAGTCCAAACTCGCTAGAACATGCGGATTAGGTCGCCCAAGTGGGACAGCCCCTTAAGGGAGTATAACAGTGCTTAGAAAATCAAATCGCAATCGACAAAGTCATAGTGGTTCTATGAAAGGGAAATAATGTCTGACCAATTTATTAGAGTTCATTTAAATAATTACAAGCAGAGTGAATAAAGGGGAAACAGCAGATGTAATGCGTTACGATTTCCAAAAGACATCAATAATGCATCTCATAAAAGGTTACTGTTCAAAAAGATTCATGACATTAGGAGTAATGTAGTGGCATGGATAAAGGGTTAGTTAACAGAAAACAGATGTGGATAAATGGCTGATTTTTGCATTGACTAGTGGAGTGCCACAGAGATTAGCACCGAGGCATTATCAATACTGATAACAACCGAGTGCATTTCAGCTAAAGTTCCTGCCAAAACAAAAAAAATTAGGAAAGCAAATTATGAGGAAGATAGAGTTTGCAAAGTGTGCAAAATAAGCAGACACAAATTTGACAGATGGACCATGATGCGACAAAAGAAAAACAAGATTATTCTTTTGCCGAGAGGCAGAAATAATTAAATGGATAGACAGTAGAGTGCTGCACAGAGGTATCTGTGTCCTTATACGCAATGCAAAGTTAGGAAACCAAATTAAATTGCAAAGACGATGGTATGTAAATGTATCGGTGCTTTGACTGTTATTTGAGGCAATGGGGATATCGCATCTGGAAAAATGGTCTGGTTTTGGCCTCGTTATTCAAAAGTTCATATACTTGCATCGGAGTTAATTCAGTGAAAGTGCAATTGTTTGATTTGTGGGATCATGTTGTCGCATGAAGAAAACTTGCACGTTGAATTGTGAAAGATAATCTGGATTAATGAAACAGAATTCTGAGAGGGTTTAACAGTGCCAATGTGGTTATTTCCTATCCTGGAGGAAATCATGTATGAGGGCACAGTTCTGGAATAATGTAATTATTTTCTCAAAGAGCTATGAAGAATGAACAGCAGAGCAAGTCTGAGAGGCCTCTTGGTCCATTCTGGTTCCATTTTTTATGTTAAACTTGTAGAATTAATTTGGGAAGTCAATTTGTGGTGGACAATTGCTTTGAAATACTGCCAAGTATTAATATTGTGTTTTGTGTAGGAAAACATCAAAAATAAAAATCAAAGAAAGACGTTTTACTAAAATCTTGCTCCAGTTGATTGCTATTAATGACAATCCAAAGGAAGAGATATTTTAAGAAGCAAGTACATTCCATGGTTTGGCCTAAATAGCAAAGGCACCACAACAAACATGCTCTAGGACAATGGTTTTCAAAGTTTTTCGGGTAACCCACTACTACCCATGCAATCCAATAAAAACTAGCTTTCTAAATACTCTATTACTGCAATCAACCCATTGATTAGAGCTAAAGTGACTGTAATAGAATCATACAGCGCAGATGTAGGCCCTTCAGCCCAACTCATGCATGCTAAACAAAGTGCCCCATCTAAGGTAGTACCATTCCCCACATTTGGCATGTCCCTCTGAACCTTTCCCAGCCATGTAACTGTCCAAATGACTTTTTTCAAAATATTTCCATTGAACCGACTGAAAGTTATAATAAATGATCAGTTTTAACATCACAATATGAAGCAGTGTAAATATAGACCACTCTCAATAGAGCACTAGCAGAGTTTTTTCTGCGCAGGTTAAATTCAACATTCCAAGATTCACCAGTGGGCGGTGAGTGGTTGGGCTAGAGAAAATTAGAGGAATGGGTCAGAATAGGATTGGCATTGTCAAGTCCTGGGCTGACAGTGGTGTAGATGAGAGGTTCAGAAACATGAAGATCAAGGTAAGTATTTATAAAGTGGAACTATGGAGTAGAAAGATTACATTATATTTTTAGAATTAAAGATTGTGACCATTATGATTCAACACAAGCATTTGCTGGGGATAGAATTTATATTGGAGTTGCAAGTCAATAGACAATAACGTCATTCTAGCTGGAGAAAATGCCATAATCACGCTCAGACATGCAATCTAACATGAAAACAGAAAACGCTGGAAAATCTGATAACGTGACAGTGAAGAAGCAGTTAAGAGATGAAAGTGGCACAAGAACATCCACATCTATCTGCACAACTGTCCCGAGGCACAAAGGGATGATGTGGTCATTTGCATTAATGCCTGCACAGAAATTGAGAATGGGTATGGTTGAAATCTGATTGTAAAGACTTAAATATGGAGTTATGAGAAAAATGGCCATAGATTCAAGAGATTACAACACATTCAAGATTTTAGAGAAACATGTGAAATTTGTAGTGAGGCTGCAGTTTGCCAGGAAATAGCTTTTGACGATGGATTTCTTGAGAGGAGGTATGACAAACAAGTTACAAGTTATTTTATGGCTGCTTATGGTGACGGTGCCAGACCCAGCGAATCAGTTGCAGTAGTTTCTGATTAAAAGTTATTTCCTTCTGCTTTTTTAAAGATTACTCTTGGCCCTGATAGTCCATTTCACTACCAACTCAATGGATGGACAGATTTTATTTGAACAGACACATATAAACACTGCAAAAAGAACTATGCTTAATTGCCTAAACATAGATCAAATTTACAGCCAGTTTAACTTCTGGTTTAAATTGGAAAAAAATACAAATTGCATATGCAAAGATTTATCTAATGCAAACCATGCAAGGCAATTTGGCCATTTTTATAAAATAATGAGTTAGATTGTAAAACGTGAAGATCTTAGTTGGAAATCAATTAAAGAATCCATGTTCAATAGATTCCTTAAATTATTTTTCATTGGTTGTATTAATTGGAATGAGGCACAAATGCCTTCAGAGTAGTCCTTAATTAAAGACAAACCCCTCAACAAACAATAATTATTAGAAGTGCCTATAGTACAAACTAGACCTTGAAACAAGCACCCAAAACTTCATGATGCAAAAATTCAAAATTACTTACGCTGTCTAAACTATAAATAGGTACCATCCACAGGATCCTGCAGAGGGACAGAAAATTACAATGTATTTAAAATGTACCAATTTCTTGGCCATGCAATGAAGTAAGTAAAACCAAAATTATAGTGTACCTTATTATTGGTTTCTGTAATTCCGGTTGAGTATAATGCACTAAATGTTGCAAAATGCCCCAGAGTGATATTGGAATAGTCATAAACACAAAAATGCCTGCAATGAACCATGCTTTGTTGTGAGTTCCAACCTTGATTTAAAAGTAGGAAAACATTACTGGAAACAAATAGATAGCATGGTCATGAATAAGCATTTTTTAAATGAAACAGTAATTTAACTGGAGAAACTTTTCAAACTTTAACTATCTAAATCTAGATAACAACTTTGGTTTTGGATGCCATGTATGAAATGAAAATACTTTGTGTTACAATTATTTTTGACATAGACATTAGATTAGATTAGATTAGATATAATTTATTGCCACACAGCCAGGCTGGTGGAAATTTGGGTTGTCTGCAGCGATACAATAATAAAGAACACACAACCACAATAAAACTGTAACACAAACATCCACCACAGCATTCATCACTGTAGTGGAAGGCACAAAATTTGGCCAGAATCTATTATATTCTATCTTAACTTCATACGCCTAGGTTTATAATGGATCCACCTTAAAAATGATTCCCAGCCTTGCAATGGGATATGGTATTTTCAACATGGAAGCATCACCCTTGGTCTTCATCACTCTCTAAACCTCTCAACCAGGTTCAATCTTTGAATAGCAAAGAAACCTTCTAAGCTTTTTGATGGCGACATTACCTATTTGAGATTCCCCAAATTAGGGAGTTAAGGCACGGTGAGCACTTTCAAGTACTCCATTTGAACATTCCCTTCATCCAGAAAGCTACGTTCCCTTTATTATTTGCTTCTCCCTCTTACCATCTCTCAATCAAATAACTTGTACCCAATTTTTTCACACCTTGATCATTTTCCACATGAGAACACGTTGCTCAATTATAAAGCATCCTATTCCTGAGCCTCCAACTGCATTTGTAAATTTTGATCACTTCCACCAGATCTGTCACTAGTGCTGAAGATCCATTGTCCCACTACATCCAACTTGAAGCACGTTTGTACAAAATATGACCTTTTCAATTTCAAAGGAATATCTTAAGCCTGTTAAGCTGTTACAAGAATTTTGACTGTCAGTACATACAACAATTAAACATTTCACCCCTCTTTACTCCTTATCCAACACCCTTTTGTTTATTTTCTTCTCTAGTCTTTGTCCACTCATCTTCCAATCAAACCCCCTTCAAATATATCAACCTATCAGTTGCCACTGTCCTGCCCCAACCTTTTTTCCAGTTATCCTCTACTACAAGTAATCACATATCCACATCCTCCAGGCATGTTGTCTGACCCGCCGAGTTATTTCAGCACTTTTTATTTTACTGACAATTAAACACTCTTGACTTTAAAGCAGAAATACCTTACAATGAAATTGAATGAGACCATTAGATTACCTGAGATTTCCGCAGCTCCCAGATACAGAGGGGAATAGCAACCAAAAGACCCACAATGTACATGAATACAACCAAGGGCCGGATCCACTTTCTCCAGTTCCTAACGGTGCAGGCCATGGCTCCAGGTTACAAGTATACCTTTTTCACACAATTCACCTACTGAATCCACGTGCGGTAGGATAAGTATTACATTCTTTAAACCCACCCCATTGCACATTCGGTCTGAGTATTAAAGTCCCTTAGTTTGCTAAGACACAGCCTGCCCTTCTGAACTGTTCCAGGACACACTCATTTTGATCAACCCATCAGCAGTGATCAACTTGCACGCAGTTCCCCCTCTGCACTGCACTATAGTGGACGCCTAGCCACCTGTCCCCAACACCTCACTCCACGGGGTACCCTGCCCACCCACCTTGCTCCAGGACTTTGACCACCGCCCTCACTCCAGGGGACACTGCCCTCTCTACAGGGGACTCTGCCCACCCCCTCGACAACAAGGGACGCCCTTTACTCTGGAGTCTGGACGGCTTCCTTGCAGCCAGCTGCTGCTGTAGGACAAATCTACGCAGCGCCGACGCTGAAGGAGCCGGGTCTGCCGTCTGGAGGCCCAGGCGCTGAAACTGGCCGGTCGTGCCTGAGCTAGGGACGCTGAGCGCTGCGGCCCCGGGGAGGCAAGGTGGGCGGACGCTGTCGCCGGGCAGGGTGGGGGTGGGGCCCCGCTGGGGGGGGGGGGGGGGGGATCGAAGGCCCCCCCGCCGCGCCGTCACGACACACGGACCGCTCTGTGTGGTCAGAGCCGCTGTCAATCACCCGGGGGGCGGGCCTGGAATGCGCACGTGGACAGTCATCAGTGATGTCATTGGTCACGTGGATTGATGGAGCCGTCGGACTTAGTGCCGGCCCCCCAGTGCCGGGCCCCTAGTGACCAGCGACGGGGCCCCTAGCAACCAGTGGCAGACCCACATCACCCAGTGCCGGGACCCCAGCGACCAGTGCCGGCCCCCCAGTGCCGGGCCCCTAGTGACCAGCGACGGGGCCCCTAGCAACCAGTGGCAGACCCACATCACCCAGTGCCGGGACCCCAGCGACCAGTGCCGGCCCCCCAGTGCCGGGACCCCAGCGACCAGTGCCGGCCCCCCAGTACCGGCCCCCCAGTGCCTGGACCCCAGTGACCAGCGACGGGGCCCCTAGCAAACCAGAGCCAGGCCCCTAGCAACCAGTGGCAGACCCACATCACCCAGTGCCGGGACCCCAGCGACCAGTGCCGGCCCCCCAGTACCGGCCCCCCAGTGCCGGGACCCCAGTGACCAGCGACGGGGCCCCTAGCAACCAGTGGCAGACCAACATCACCCAGTGCCGGGACCCCAGTGACCAGCGACGGGGCCCCTAGCAAACCAGAGCCAGGCCCCTAGCAACCAGTGGCAGACCCACATCACCCAGTGCCGGGACCCCAGTGACCAGCGACGGGGCCCCTAACAAACCAGAGCCAGGCCCCTAGCAACCAGTGGCAGACCCACATCACCCAGTGCCGGGACCCCAGCGACCAGTGATGGGGCCCCAGCGACCAGTGTTGGACCCCAGCGACCAGTGTTGGGCCCCTAGCAAACCAGAACCAGGCCCCTAGCAACCAGCGGCAGACCCACATCACCCAGTGCCGGCCCCCCAGCGACCAGTTCTGGGTCCCCAGTGCCGAGTCCCTAGCAAAACAGTGCCTGGCCCTAGCAACCACTGCCGGGCCCCTAGTGTGGGGCCCCTAGCAACCACTGTGGCACACAGCAACCAGTGCCAGGCCCCACAACACCCAGTGCCAGGCCCCACAATACCCAGTGCCAGGCCCCACAGCGACCCAGTGCCGGGCCCACAGCGAGCCAGTGCTGAGCCCACGGCGACCAATACCGGGCACAAGGCGACCAGTACCGGACTCCTAGAACCCAGTTCCGGGCCCGTAGCAACCAGCGGGCACCCAGTGCCAGCCTGCGGGCAACGAGCACCCAGTGCCATCCAGTGGACAGCGAGAACAGTGCCGGGCAGCGAGCACCTGGTGCCAACCAGTGGGCATCGAGCACCCAGTGCCATCCAGCAGGAGGCGATCACACAGTGCCGGGCAGCGGACATCACACATCTATTGCCAACCAGTGGAGCGTGAGCATTCAGTGCCAGCCAGCGGACATCCAGTGCCAGTCAATGGACAGCAAACACCCACTTCCAGCCAGTGGACATCGAGCATCTAGCGTAATAAGGGACTGCAGATGCTGGTTTACATAGAAAATAGGTACAGGACTACGCCATTCAGCCGTTCAAACCAGCACCGCCATTCAATATGATCATGGCTGATCATCCAAAATCAATACCCTGTTCCTGCTTTCTCCCCGTATTCCTTGATTCAGTTCGCCCTAAGAGCTATAACTAACTCTCTTTTGAAAACATTCAGTGAATTGGCCTCCACTGCCTTCAGTGGCAGATAATTCCACAGATTCACAACTCTCTGTGTGAAAAAGTTTTTCCTCATCTCAGTCCTAAATGGCCTACCGCTTAATCTTAAACTGTGACCCCTGGTTCTGGACTCCCCCAACATCGGGACCATTTTTCCTGCATCTAGCCTGTCCAATCCCTTAAGAATTTTGTATGTTTCTATAAGATTTAATGTTACACCGAAGATAGGCACAAAATATAGGAGTAACTCAGCGGGACCGGTGCTTGAGACAAAAGCACACTGGATAGCCACCAGGTGGTCACAGGAGTGGAAGGCAACCTCATCTCCATTATACAGCTACATCTCTTCACCAGATAAAAGCTGTCCAGCATCTGACCTCCCCAGAGGAGCATGGGTGAAGCTCAACAGACTTCTTACTGGAGTTGGGCGTTTCAATGCCAGCATGTGGAGATGGGGGTTCCGCCAGAGCCCAGCCTATGAATGCGGAGACAGAACAACAGACAGCCCACTCTACCACCCACCAAATGGAGCTCAGGGCCTGGCAGACATTGACGCAGAGACAACAACCAGCTGCTCAACACCCAGCTTGAGATATAACTATTCCTTTGGTTTATGTTTCATTCGCAAGAAGAAGAGGAAGAAGAAGAAGCGGGACAGGCAGCATCTCTGGAGAAAAGGAATAGGTGACGTTTCGGTTCGAGACCTTTTTTCAGAAACATTTAGTGCCAGTTAATGGACATCAAACATCCAGCCTGAAGAAGGGTCCCGATCCAAAACGTCACCCATCCTTTTGCTTCAGAGATGGTGCCTGTTACTTCAGCACTTTGTGTCTGTCAAACATCCAATGCCAGCCAGTCGGCCTTTCCCGGAGACGAGCCCGGGGCTTCAGCGGCGGGCGCAGCGTGGACTCTCGGCGTGGAGCGGGTGAGCCCTCGCTGGGGCTCGCTAGAGGGGAGCGCTCCGTTTCGCTGACCCGGGGCAGCCGGCAGCCTGAAGTCGCAGCCTGAAGCCGCGGTCTGCAGAGCTCCAGCTGGTGCGGCGTCTACAGCCCCGGGATCTCATGTTGGGGACCCGGGGGAAGAAGAAGCCATCACTGCCGGCCCGCGGCCGACTTCTACCGCGGGTCCGGCATGGACTTACCATCACCCCTGGAGGGGAGCTTCGACCGCCGGCCCTGCAGTCTACGGCGCTTCTGGCTGTGGCGGGGACTTTAAATCTTGACCGCCGGCCTGCGGCCTACAACAACTTAAAGCCGCGGTCTCCGGTGAGGAAGAGCCGATCCTGGACTGACTCTGGACTCTGGTCCTGACGAACGGGGGGGGAAATGGAGGAGGACTGGCCAAATTTTGTGCCTTCATCATCAAATACCTAGTGCCAACCAGCAGGCATCGGACATCTAGTCTCAGCCAATGGTATGAAACAGCCAGCAGATATCAAATCAGTGGACATCAAATATCTAGTACCAACGAGTGGATATCAAATATCCAGTGCCAGTCGGAGGACCGAAAATCAGAATTCTGGTCCCGTGACCCTGCATCACAACCGAGAAAGATATTCTGAGGAAGGCTCCTGACCTGAAATGTCACCTGTCCATTTCCTTCCGCAGTTGTTGTCTGACCCTGAGTTCCTCCAGCACTTTTTTTTTGCTCAGGAGAAAAAAACAAGTTTGTTTCTAGCTGTTGAGAAAGTACGGCAGTAATGAGTAGAACAAAGGAAATATCACTCAATCTGTGGTTGTTTTTTCCAGTGTAGAAGAGGCCATGTAATGTACAATACACTGGATTGGAAAATATGCAAGTAAATTACTGCTTCCTTGGAAAGCGGGTCCTTGGAAGTTGAGAAGGGAAAAGAAAAAAGGAAAGGTGCTGCACATCCTGAGGAGAGGGTTGAGCGCACATGTGGGAAATGAATATGTTGTTCTGTCCACTATGTTAAAGAGGAAACCAAGATTGAGAAAGATGGAAGACATTTCAGAACCACACGTCAACTCTCAGACATGTCCTCATATCGCCCTCTGGACCACAACCCTAAGATATTGGTCAAACATATGAAAACTGTCTCCCATACAGTCACAGACATTTTTTGGGAGAATTTTCATTCATAGCTTCCAGTCTGGTGGTGCCCCAGCTCTGCACAGTCCACTTCTAGCTTTTGTCCAAGATCCATGGCCAGGAAGCTCCAGGCATATCCATTGTTTTATGTGTGTTCCACTGAATGTATTTCTTCCTACCTTGATTCCATTCTTTCGTCCCTGGTCCATTTACACCTGTGAAACATTTTCCAGTTAATTCGGCTTGTCCAGAACATCTTCATCATGGACACAGAATGCTTTTACTGCTCAATTTCACTTCAGAATTATCTGAGGACCCTCTTCTTTTCTGAACAAAAGGCCAAACCTGTTCCCTTCCACCAACAGGCTCATGCACCTCTGAACTTTGCCTCACATTGAATAACCTGCCCTCCAACACTGATTTTCTCCAGATCCACCTGGATAGACGGGGCACATACGTAAGGATGCTCTTCATTGACTATAGCTCTGCATTCAATACGGTCATCCCCACCAAGCTCACCACCAAACCTCACCAGCTAGGCCTCAGCTCGCCGATATGCGATTGGATCCTGAACTTTCTGACGGAGCGACCGCAGGCAGTGAGACTGGGCCCGCACCTGTCCTCCACTATCACCCTGAGCACCGGCACACCACAGGGCTGTGTACTAAGCCCCATGCTCTACTCCCTCTTCACTCACGACTGTGATCCTGCATTCGACACCAACACCATCGTGAAGTTTGCAGACGACACAACAGTGATTGGGCTGATCACCAACGGTGATGAAACAAAATACAGAGCGGAGGTGCAGAACCTGGCGGACTGGTGCGCACGTAACAACTTGTCACTAAACACCTCCAAGACCAAGGAGCTGATTATTGACTTCAGGGGGTCCCATAATGGAGAATATGACCCAATCTCCGACTACGGGGAAAGTGTGGAGAGAGTGTCCAGCTTTAAGTTTCTGGGCACTCACATTTCAGAGGACCTCACATGGTCCACCAACACCGCTGCGCTGGTCAGGAAGGCACAGCAACGACTGTTCTTCCTGAGGACATTAAAAAAGACTGGTCTGCCCCAGCAGCTGCTGACAACCTTCTACCGCTGCACCACAGAGAGCATATTAATGTATGGCATCTCTGTGTGGTATCTCAGCTGCACGGAGGCGGAGAGGAGAGCTCTTCAGCGCGTCGTCCACAGAGCGCAGAGGATTATTGGGACACAGCTACCAGCCTTGGAGGGCATCTACCACACACGGTGCCTCAGGAAGGCCGTCAGCATCCATAAAGACTCCTCACACCCTTGTAATGGACTGTTCGAACTACTTCCCCCCGGCAGACGTTACAAGACCTTATACGCCCGAATCTCCAGACTCAGAAACAGCTTCATTCCCAGAGCTATAGCGGCTCTGAACCGGCCCTGCTGAGTGCCCCCCATCCCAGCTGGACTGTCTCCCTCAGATGGTCACGTCGCACAGTTTATTTATTTTTTATCGTAATTTTTTTACATCGGTTGGAAGCTGCATACCAAATCTCGTAGCACTAATGTGCAATGACAATAAAAGATATTATTATTATTATTATTATTATTATTATTATTATTATTATTATTATTATTATTATTATTATTATTATCAAAGGTGTAGCTATAGGAAATCGTATGGACCTAAACAAACCCTATGTAGTAGGGAGGTAGTAGAATTAGTCCCAAAGACGAGGGTCAGAAGACTGGGCTGGATCTCTGGAGAGAGATTAGGCCAGAAGAATTAGTTCCAGAGGATGAAGACCGGTTCTGTCCGAGAGGGCGTCGTCGGGTATGGCTGCCCAGCCATCAGCTGTTCTTCCTTTCACCCTTTTTTATTTTTAGTGTGACCAAAGTTTTTGTTTTTGGAGGTCTAGTCTTTTAATGTGGGGGGGGAAGGGGGAAACTGTATTTCTCAGTCCCTACCTGGTTGGAGATGCGGCTTTCCTCCGAGCCGCACCTTCGCCCCTTCCTCGTGGCCTATCAACCGGACTGAAGTGGCGTTTCCTGCCGGGACCGGCCAGAACCTCAGCTTTGACGATGGCACAGCGCTGAAGCACCATCGCGGAGTGGGCGATGCCTTACCCGAGTCGCCGTGTGGTAAGCTCTGGAGTGCTGAGACCGGCTACTCCAACATCGCAGAGCTGTGGTCGCGGAGTGTCCAGCTGCGGGTGGCGCTGAGTTTAAACACCGCGGAGCCTGGGATCTCGCGCCAAGATCGCCAGTGTTGGAGCTCCGACCCGCGTGGCCTGTGGACTTCGGGAGCTGCGATCTCTGGCAGCAAGCGGCCGTTCCAGACACTCCAGGCCGCTGAGAGTGTTCCTCCGACGCCGGAGCTCCATCATACGGCGAGAGGGCCTGAAACATCGGGCCGCCGTCGCGGCGACTGTGGAGGCCTCAAATAGGTCCCGACCTCGGGTGAACAAGAGGAAGAGGACTGGTCTTTGCTGCCTTCTCTCACAGTGGGAACCATTGTGGGGGGATGTTTTTATTTTTAATGTCAAATTCTTTAATGTTTTTTATTTTTATTGTTGTGCTGCAAATGGCAACTCAAATTTCACTACACCAATTGGTGTATGTGACAATAAATGTCCTTTGTCCTTCGCCTTTGTCCCTTTGAAGAAAATAGATCTCAGCCAGCGAATGGCTTCGAGATTTATTCCGACTTATCTAAGGGAGGAAGACTTTACCACGTGAGTAGAACAACTATTATACTATGTTGAATTCAGAAGCTGGAACCCTTTAATTCGAATGGCTTCTGAAGAGTCTGGACAAGTTTAAGTTCTACTAAAGTTTGGAAAGAAGTCAAGAAGCTTGTTTTTCAGTTCAGCCTGGATAAATCCAGGTGCTTGTCCCCGAGTTGTTTTGAAGTCGAGATAACTCATTCTTTCTAACTGAAGTCACTTATATACTTCGAAAATATTTTGGATGTTGTCTGAAAGTCCAGTTTGTTATAGTTTCTTATCTGATGTTTTTAGAACATTCAACCAATGTTTATCAATAGTGACTGAAGCAAATTGAAGAATTTATCTAAAATCCTGATTTGGCAATCTGCCAAGACCTGTTTAAATCCATGGAGCAAGATGGAGCAGGTGAGTCAGAGGACCCACAAGGTGGTGGAGTGAGGCTAAGGTATCTAGAAGAAGCAGATAAGGCCTAAGCTGCCTACCTGAAAGAAACCCAGAAGGAGAGAAACAAGTTATGGAAACAGGTTACCAAATCAATTGAAAACCAGAAGAAACTAATGGAATCAGATAAGAACGCGGAGAAAGTACGATCTAATCTGGTTAAACTCTGCAACCTCTGCCATGAGGTTGGAGAGAAACCAAATGTACTGCTGTGTTCATAGCTTCCTCAGGAAGAACGTGAAAGATACACCCAGTGGTGGGAAGAAAAGGTGAAGTTATTCGATTATTTCATGGAAGAGGTGGAAGGGTGGTTAACTGAAATAATACCACAACTTACGCACTCAACAATTGAAAGAGCTATGCAACAAGGTGCTGGAATGGAAGAGACGATCACACCACGGGATAGTATTTATAATGTATCTACACGAAGATCAGGACATAAATCTGGTTCTATACCCAGTTCAGCATCAAGGGCCTCTGCTCGAATGGAAGTTGAAGCTGATCTAGCCGCTCTCTCAATAGAAGCGAATGCCTTGGAGAAGAAACAAGAGATTGAGCGACAAGAAGAAGAGCTGAGAGAAGAGTTGAGGCGACAAGAAGAAGAGATGAGGTGACGAAAAGAACACCTGGAACTAGCCACAACGTTGGCGGTTGTCAAATCGAAGAAGGAGATAATGGAAAGTGAGGGTTCAAGATGCAGCTGTAAAGCATCTGATGTGATGAGCTCTTATTACAGAAAAGGAACTACTCAAAAGGAAACAACGGCTAAATCAAATCTGCAGCCAGAGGATATCCAGCCTCATGACTCAGAACTAGCACGTAGCCAAAAGATGGGCAAAACTTCATCTCAGCAACTGGGTGCGAGACCAAAGCAAACTACTTACGGGGCATCTGTAGAGGCTCGGAACAAACCAACAGCTCAGTATGCTTTACCGAAGCCTGATACAAAAGCTCGAGCAAGCCAGTATTATTATCAGAGATCTGTCTATCATTCGTTTGCGCCAAGCCAAGGATCTCGAGATGGATTATGTGAATTGGCGGAGGAGCAAGATGAATTCAACAAGCGCATAGCTAAACAAAATCTCTCTTTCGCCCTACCACCAATAGAAATTCCTACATATAATGGTGATCTTTTGCGGTATGAAGCTTTCATAATGGCGTTTGACGAAGTAATAGAAATGGAAATTACTGATGAAAAAGACCGCTTACGATTTCTGGTGTATTACATAAGCGGAAGTGCTAAGGTACTTGTAGATAGTTGTCAAAATAAGCCTGACAGCCAAAGCTATCAAGAGGCAAGAAGGTTACTTAACGTTTTGGTAACGAACAGAGGATTGCTAACGCATACATGGAGAAGGCCTATGCTTGGAAAGATATCAAGCCAGCAGATGTGAAGGCATTAAGTGATTTTGCAACATTTCTTAGAGGTTGTTGTAGCTCGATGAAATATCTCAACCACACGGAGGAGATGAATATTGTTGGTAATACTAGAGCCATCATTCTAAAACTGCCCAGATGACTTAGAGAAAAGTGGAGAGATGAAAGCAGGCCGAATATTGGATAAGAAGAAGCGAGTAGCCATGTTACTAGACCTGGTGGATTTCTTGGAAAGAGAAGTACGGTACATGTTAGATCCACACCACGGGAGTATTGAAGATCATAAACCAATTGCAACTGTCAAAGGTTCTACCTTTACCAAAACTAAAGGAAGATCAGGACCTAAGGGAGACAGTTTTGCTACTGCTATAATACCCGTGGAAACGACAGGTGGAATGAAAGAAGATGTATATACTATCAAGCAAAAAGGATTTTGTTCATTATGTGATGAAGTTGGTCACACCATAAGGTGGTGTCGAAGCTTCAAGAAGAAGGAATATAAAGAAAGGGTGGATTTCTTAAAAGAGAAGGGAATCTGTTTTGGATATTTGTAAAAAAGGACACATGGTTAAAGACTGTAAAAGTCCTATAATTTGTGATAAGTGCAAGCAAAATCATCCTGAAGCACTTCACACTGGAAAGAAGCCACCTGGAGCAAACAGAAGAGAAGCCACCGGAGCAAAGAGAAGAGAAGGAGCTGGAGCAAATAGAACAGAAGGAGAAGCCAGCTACTAGTGATGCTGTCACCTCACCTCAAGTAACGGCTCATATTGGGGCTGGGGTAGAAGCCTGTATCTTCTCGATCTTACCAGTACAGGTTAGGAATAGTAAGACGAATACAGTGGTGCAAACATATGCATTTTTGGATCAAGGAAGTTCGGCTTGATGAGAAGGCTGGACATCACAGGAGAAGAGATTAAGATTCGATTGCGTACCATGAATGAAGAGAAGGAGTGCATTAGTCATTACATTACAAGTATGGAGATATCTAGTCTGGGTGAAGATAATTTTATACCAATATTTGAAGTGTTTACACATGAGACCATGCCTGCTTGTCATCAAAATATATCCAGACATGAGGACTTGAAACAATGGCCTCACTTGAAGGATGTCAAAATATCTAAAATAAATTCTGGTATTGACCTATTATCGGAACAAATGCTTTGAAGGGTTTGGAACCCATACAAATTGTGAGGGGCCTAGGTGATGGACCGTTTGCTGTGAAAACCCCACTTGGTGGGTTATCAATGGCTCCTTGAGAAGGAACAACAAAAGCGGGAACCAAAAGAACTACCCTGCTGCTGCTGTTAATCAAATATTTACTGGTAAATTAGCAAAAGCTATTGATCAAGCAATACAATCTTGACTTCAATGAAAGTACCAGTAAGGAATCTGAAGAAATTTCTAGGGAAGAATTAAAGTTCTTGGATATTATGAACTACTCAGTAAAGAGGATAGACGGACATTATTGTCTGGACTTGCCTTTCAAACGAGAAATTGTTAGTCTGCCGAATAATCGTCGTATGGCAGAGCAACGCACCCAGAATTTGAAACGCAAGTTTGGCAAGAATACGAAATGTCATGAGGAGTATACGTCCTTCCTAAAGGATATGATTGATAATGATTATGCCAAAATGGTACCAACAAACCAACTGAATTGAAGTGATGGAGACCTATGGTACATTCCACACCATGGGGTGTATCACTCAAAGAAAGGGACCTTGAGGTCTTTGACGGTGCTGCAGTCTTCAAAGGAACATCACTTAACTGTGCACTGGAACATCACTTAACTGGACTCTGCACTGGACCTGAAGCCTCCACGCTGCTAACTCCCACTCTCCTGGGTTTAACTCCACTGGATCCTAGTGCCAGTCTGCTCAGCCTTGTTAACCTCAGTGGCTGTTCCACTGAGTCTTCCCTATCCCCCTCTCACTATGTGACCCCTGCTCTTCCCCACTCACACTACAGCCCTCTCACCCCCCCATCCCCTGACAACCCACCACCCCCCCACCACACTTCGCCTCGTCCCCAGTCCACCCACCTGCCTTCCTCCGGCCCCAACCCCCATCCCTGCCGGGTGTTCACCATCCCCCCCGACCTCCCCCTCTCCCACACCGAACGGTCTGTCCTCAGCAGAGGTCTTACCTTTCTCCCCCTCCGTCCCCACCTCAATGAGTTCCGCGCCCACCACAACTTGGAGCTTTTCTACCGTCGCCTCCGTCTCACAGCGTTCTTTCATGGGAAGGAGTCCTCGCCCCCCATTGATGACCCCTTTTCCCATCTCCAACGCACCCCCTCCTCGTGGAACCCCCCTCGTGGCCCTCCGGCTTTGGAATTATTTATCCAAAACTGCCGTCGCGACATCAACCGCCTCAACTTCTCCACTCCCCTGTCTCACTCCAATCTCTCCCCCCCCGAACGTACTGCCATCGACTCACTCCGCAACAACCCAGATTGGGTTATCAAACCAGCCGACAAGGGAGATGCCGTGGTAGTCTGGCGCGTCGATCTTTACAAAGCTGAGGCCACACGCCAACTCTCGGACACCTCCTCCTACTTACCCCTGGACCATGACCCCACTGACGAGCACCATCACCATCACCGACTTCATCAACTCCCACGCCCTGCCCGACCGAGCCTCCAACCTCATCGTTCCCCAGCCCCGCACGGCCCGATTTTACCTTCTCCCCAAAATCCACAAACCTGACTGTCCCGGCAGACCCATTGTCTCTGCCTGTTCGTGCCCCACCAAACTCATCTCCACATACCTTGACTTCATCCTATCCCCCTTGGTTAAATCCCTCCCTACCTGTGTTCAAGACACCTCAGACACTCTCCGTCATCTCCGCGCATTCCATTCTCTAGGTCCTCACCCCCTCATCTTCACCATGGATGTCCAGTCACTCAACACCTCCATCCCCCACCAGGATGGTCTCAAAGCCCTCCGGTTCTTCCTCGACCAGAGAAGCAACCTATACCCGGCCATTGACACTCTCCTCCGCCTAGCGGAGCTGGTCCTTACCCTCAATAACCTCACGTTTGACTCCTCCCATTTCCTCCAAATACAAGGCGTAAGCTATGGGCACACGCATGGGCCCCAGCTACGCCTGCCTCTTTGTCGGGTACGTCGAACAATCCATGTTCAATACGTACCAGGGCCCCATCACTGACCTCTACCTCCGTTACATCGACGACTGCTTTGGTGCCACCTCCTCCACCCACACACAACTGACTGACTTCATCCATTCCACCACTAACTTCCATCCGGCACTCAAATACACCTGGACTATTTCCGACACTTCCCTACCATTCCTTGACCTCACTATCTCCATCGCAGGTGATAGACTTCTGACCGACATCCACTATAAACCAACTGACTCCCATGGCAATCTGGACTACACTTCTTCCCACCCTGCTTCCTGTAAGGACTCCATCCCCTACTCCCAATTCCTCCGTCTACGCCGCATCTGCTCCCAGGATGATGCGTTCCACACCAGGGCATCTGAAATGTCCTAATTCTTCAGGGAACGGGGGTTCCACTCCTCCACCATAGATGAGGCTCGCGCCAGGGTCTCTTCCATATCCTGCAACATTGCTCTCTCTCCCCATCCCCGCACTCGCAACATGGGCAGAGTCCCCCTAGTCCTCACCTTTCACCCCACCAGCCGTCACATACAACAAGTAATCCTCCGTCAGTTTTGCCACCTCCAACGTGACCCCACCACTCGCCACATCTTCCCATCTCCCCCCATGTCTGTCTTCCGCAAAGACCGCTCCCTCGTAACTCCCTTGTCAATTCTTCCCTTCCCTCCCATACCACCCCCTCCCCGGGCACTTTCCGTTGCAACCGCAAGAGATGCAACACCTGTCCCTTTACCTCCCCCCTCGACTCCATTCAAGGACCCAAGCAGTCGTTCCAGGTGCGACAGAGATTCACCTGCATCTCCTCCAACCTCATCTATTGCATCCGCTGCTCTAGATATCAGCTGATCTACATCGGTGAGACTAAGCGGAGGCTGGGCGATCGTTTCGCCGAACACCTCCGCTCGGTCCGCAATAACCAACCTGACCTCCCGGTGGCTCAGCACTTCAACTCCCCCTCCCATTCCCCATCCGACCTCTCTGTCCTGGGTCTCCTCCATGGCTAGAGCGAGCAACACCGGAAATTGGTGGAACAGCACCTCATATTCCGCTTGGGGAGTCTGCATCCTGCGGGCATGAACATTGAATTCTCCCAATTTTGTTAGCCCTTGCTGTCTCCTCCCCTTCCTCAGCCCTCGGGCTGTCTCCTCCCATCCCTCAGCCCTCGGACTCCTCCTCCTCCTTTTTCCTTTCTTCTCCCTGCCACCCCCCATCAGTCTGAAGAAGGGTTTCGGCCCGAAACGTTGCCTATTTCCTTCGCTCCATAGATGCTGCTGCACCCGCTGAGTTTCTCCAGCATTTTTGTGTACCTTCGATTTTCCAGCATCTGCAGTTCCTTCTTAATCACCTAACTGTCAACTACTGCAAGGTTCAGAGCTTACCAACTCACTTATTGGAGTTCTCATTAAATTCAGACAAGAACCAATTGCTTTGTGGGCTGATATCAGAGCGATGTTTCAAGTCAAATCAGAAAAACACATTGACAACCTGCGATTCTTAGGGTGGCCTGAAGGGGATGTACAACAGGATCTGGAATACTGGATGAAGAAACAGTGTCATCATCAAGTTGTGCGAACTTTGCATTAAAGAAGACCGCAGAGGACAACAAAGTTCACTTACCAGAGGAAGTGATAATTTCTATGTGGATGATTGCTTAAAATCCATGTCTACAGAGCAGGAAGCAATTCAAATGGTAAAACATCTGACTTTCCTCTGCAGTAAGGGAGGATTCATGCTTTCCAAGTGGATCAGCAACAGTCGTGTTGTATGGGAAAGCATTCCACCAGATGATAAAGCCAAAGAGACCAGAGAGTTAGATTTGGACAAAGACAATTTGCCAATGGAAAGAGCATTGGGAGCTACTAATGTTTCACAATGAAAATATGTTAACACAAAAGAAAATCCTGCGGATGAAGCTTCCAGAGGAGTGATAGCAGACCGCTTCTTAAGCAATAAGAGATGGATCAATGGACCAGAGTTTCTCTGTAAGCCAGACAGAGAATGGCCAAAACTTGAGCTGGGATATGAAATCTCTGCTAATGATCCGGAAATTAAACAAAACCTAACAATGAACGTTATTGCTTCTTCTTCTTTCGTGTGGCGTGCACAGCCTAAAGTTGTTGGACAACTTGTTCTATTTGATCTTCCGTTTGTGCACGTCGAGTTGATTGCGTTAGTCGAAACAGGGCGGACCTCGTGAAGGTTGCAATCTTCCACCCCAACGGTATTGCTAAAAATCCTATTATTCTCTAGAAGGATTTTCACACTTCAACATTATTGTTACAACACATCCATGAGTTGATCGGACATGGAGGAAGAAGTTTCATGCTATTACGTAGTCGGAGGCGTAATTGCTGCTGGGATTCTTAGGAGAAACTTGTAGTTTTAGTTAGTTCGGAGGAAGCCTGGTGGGACGGTATAGCTTTTGACCATGGGTCAGAGCTTTCCAACACGCGGAGCTTTCTAACATTGATCAGTCTGGATGAATATCTTACTGTTTTACTGCGACAATAAAGAAACTATTAATCAAGAGACTGTGTGTTGAAGATTTATATTTCTACGGCTTTGAATGTCTCGTGGAGAGCTCCCATGCGTAAAACGACGCCATCTCCTTACCCGTGTCTTCTCTTAGTGGCTAGAGGGAGCAATTCCTTGAACGATATAATAGTCTGCCACTATAATTACCTTGACTGCCAGTTTCCATCATGAACTCACCTTCAATGTTTCTTCTTTGTCTCTTTGCTTTCTCAACCACTCCATGTCCATCTTGGTAGATAGGCTAAGCCAACAACTTAAGAATTATGGGTTCTTAAGTTGTTGGCTTAGCCTATCTCCCAAGATGGACATGGAGGACAATTATCTCCTTTTAGATGGCGCCTACCTGTGGCGACATTTTGCCAGCGGCACAACAGAAAATCTTCAAATATAATATTTCTGAGCTGTATGAAAGAATCTGCAGAAATCAACGATGTAGGTAGCCAGCTGCTAACTCATTTTAATGCATTAGCACTACTGCAAACTCCCGAAGATAGCAACCATAAGGGAATCCCCGGTCGGAGGGGAATCCCCGACCTCGCGGAGGCACGCAGGTACAGTAAGTATTGTACCTGTAAACAGCAGGAGGCCTTCATGGAGTCCGGAATCGAGGCCGTCGGGCAGGATCTCCCAGCAGCAACGGAGCTGGAGGTGCCGACTGTAAGGGAATCCCCAATCTCAGGGGAATCCCCAACCTCCTGGAGACTCGCAAGTCCCGTATCTTTAAACACCGAGGAGGGCTTCATGGAGTACGGAAACGTGGTCGTCGGGCAGGACTACAAGTAAGACTGAAGCCTAGGGGACTTCGGCCCCCTCTCCCTACCATCCTACTGGCCACCATACAGTCATTAGAAAACAAAATGGAGGACTTAAGGTCAAGGCTGCTTTACCAAAGGGAGCTGAGGAAATGCTCTGTGTTCTATTTCACAGAGACATGGCTCACCCCCTGCTCCCCAGACTCAGTGGTCCAGCCTGAAGGGTTCTCCATCCACCGTATGGACTGTACGCAGGCGGTCTGCCTCATGGTCAACTCTTCGTGGTGCTCAGACATGGCAGTCCTATCGAACTCCTGCTCTCCACACCTTGAACATCTGGCGGTGAAGTGCCGTCCCTTCTACGTACTGAGGGAATTCACCTCCATCATCCTGACCGCGGTCTACATCCCACCCCAGGCAGAAGTCCGTCTGGCACCGGAGGAGCTGCATGCCATGGTCAACAAGCACCAGACGGCTTACCCCGAGGCATTTACCGCCATAGCCAACCAGATTAAATCGTTCCTTAACTTCCAACAACATGTCTCCTGCAGCACCAGAGGATCAAATACCCTTGACCACTGCTACACGACCATCAAAGATGCCTATCGCTCGATCCCTCGCCCTCACTTCAAAAAATCTGACCATTCAGCGGTGCTGCTTCCTGCACACAGGCAGCAACTGAAGAAAGCACCCCTAGAGGTGAGGACTGGACAGAACTGGTCGGGGGGGGGGGGGGGGGGGGGGGGGAACAGAGGAACAACTCCAGGACTGCTTGGAGTCTGTAGACTGGGCAATGTTCAGGGACTCGGCAACGGACCTGAATGAATACGCCACAGTCGTTACAGACTTCATAAGGAAATGTGTGGAGGACTGCGTTCCAACAAAAACCTTCCAAGTGTTTAGGAACCAGAAGCCTTGGATGAATCATGAGATCCGCATTCTTCTGAAGTCCAGATCCGGGGCATTCAGGTCTGGCGATGCAGAGGTCTATAAGAAGTCCAGATACGACCTTGGTAAGGCCATCAAAAAGGCCAAAAGGGACTTCTGCTCTAAGCTGGAGGATGAGACGGATGTTCGGCAACAGTGGCGGGGCTTGAATGCTATCACCTCCTACAAGGCGAAATCAGGAGGCGGCTCAAACGACAGCGAAGCATCACTCCCTGACGAGCTCAATGTGTTCTACGCACGGTTCGATAGGGAGAACACTGATGTGCCTTCCCGAGCCCCTATTCGCACTGACGGTGTTACAGTCATAGTCACAGAGGCCGACGTCACAAGATCCTTCAGGGGGGTGAACCCTCGGAAAGCACCTGGACCCGATGGTATACCCGTTCTCAAGACCTGTGCAGACCAACTGGCGGATGTTTTTGGAGACATTTTCAACCTCTCACTTCTGAGGTCTGAAGTTAAGAGGGCATCAATAATACCGGTGCCCAAGAACAGTAAGGTGACGTGCCTCAATGACTATCGACCAGTGGCACTAACGTCTGTGGTGATGAAGTGCTTTGACAGGTTGGTTATGGTGGCCGATTAGGAAAAGGGGAGATGCAACGAGACCTGGGTGTCATGGTACACCAGTCATTGAAAGTAGGCATGCAGGTGCAGCAAGCAGTGAAGAAAGCGAATGGTATGTTAGCATTCATAGCAAAATGATTTGAGTATAAGAGCAGGGAGGTTCTACTGCAGTTGTACAGGGTCTTGGTGAGACCACACCTGGAGTATTGCATACAGTTTTGGTCTCCTAATCTGAGGAAAGACATTCTTGCCATAGAGGGATTCACCAGACTGATTCCTGGGATGGCAGGACTTTCATATGAAGAAAGACTGGATAGACTCGGCTTGTACTCGCTAGAATTTAGAAGATTGAGGGGGATCTTATAGAAACTTACAAAATTCTTAAGGGGTTGGACAGGCTAGATGCAGGAAGATTATTCCCGATGTTGGGGAAGTTCAGAACAAGGGGTCACAGTTTAAGGATAAGGGGGAAGTCTTTTAAGACCGAGATGAGAAAATCATTTTTTACACAGAGAGTGGTGAATCTGTGGAATTCTCTGCCACAGAAGGTAGTTGTGGCCAGTTCATTGGCTATATTTAAGAGGGGGTTAGATGTGGCCCTTGTGGCTAAAGGGATCAGGGGGTATGGAGAGAAGGCAGGTACAGGATACTGAGTTAGATGATCAGCCATGATCATATTGAATGGCGGTGCAGGCTTGAAGGGCCGAATGGCCTACTCCTGCACCTATTTTCTATGTTTCTATGGTGCACATCAACTCCTACGTCGACAAGAACCTCAACCAACTACAATTCGCATACCGCCACAACAGGTCAATGGTAGATGCAATTTCACTGGCTCTCCACTCCGCACTGGACCATTTGGAAAATAAAAACACCTACGTCATGCTGTTGTTTATAGACTACAGCTCGGCGTTTAATACCATCATCCCTTCCAAGCTGGTTACCACGCGGTTCACAGACTCGTCAGCCGCCTGCCACTTTTGCGGGCTGGAAGAGTCTGTGTACCACGTGTACATGGAGTGCGTGAGGCTGCAGCCACTGTTTGAATATCTAAAGGGGCTGCTCCTTGCCTTCTGGCTGCATTTTTCACCCACCATCCTCATCTTTGGACACCCTGTGCGTAGGGGAGAGGGTAGGGCTGAAGATGTGCTGGTTGGGTTGCTCCTGGGCCTGGCCAAGCTGGCCATCCGCGAGTCACGGCGCCAGACGGTGGAGGGCTCTACCCGAGCCGGCTGCCTGCCCCTTTTCCGGGGTTACGTCCGTGCCCGGGTGGGATTAGAAAGGGAATACGCCCTGTCTACGGGCACCCTGAGGGAGTTCCGGGACCGCTGGGCTCCGCAGGGTGTTGAATGTATCCTCAATAAGGATTGTATCATAGTTGTATAGTAGGTTATTACATGTTTGTATTGTATTATGGTGGTGGGTTCTGGCTTGTTTTATTGTAATGTAAATATTATTTTTAATAATTGAATAAATTTTTTGATTAAAAAAAAAAAAAAAAAAAAAAGAAAAAGCTGGTTACCAAGCTCACGGAACTGGGTGACTGCGCATCCCGTTGCAATTGGACCCTCGGCTTCCTCATCCACAGACCAGTCTGTTCGAATTGGAGGAACCACTTCATCCTCAGTAACACTTAGTACAGGAGCACCTCAAGGCTGCGTGCTCAGCCCCCTGCTTTACTCACTCTATACTCATGACTGTGTAGCCGGTCATAGTGCGAACTCCATCGTCAAGTTCGCCGATGACACCACTGTGACGAATCACAGATTGGGACGAGTCAGAGTATAGAAGTGAGATTGACTGACTGACCAAATGGTGCCAGCACAACAACCTGGCTCTCAACATCAGTAAGACCAAGGAACTGATTGTGGACTTTACTAGGGGAAGGATGAGGACCCACAATCCTGTTTATATCAACAGGAGAGGGTCAATAACTTTAAATTCCTGGGCGTGCATATATCAGAAGATCTTTCCTGGACCCAGCACACCGAGGCACATCAGCGACTCTACTTCCTGAGAAGATTACGGAGATTCGGCATGTCGAAGAGGATTCTCCTAAACTTCTACAGGTGCACGATAGAGTGCATTCTGACTGGTTGCATCGTGGCATGGTTCGGCAACTTGAACGTCCAGGAACGAAAGACTACAAAAAGTTGTGACCACTGCCAAGTCCATCACCGGCTTTGACCTCCCCACCATCAAAGGGATCTATCGTTCTCGCTGCCTCAAAAAGGCAGCCAAAATCATCATGGACCCACACCATCCCGGCCATGCACTTATCTCACCACTGCCATCAGGAAGAAGATGCAGGAGCCTGAAGACTGGCGTCCAGGTTCAGGAACAGCTTCTACCCCACAACCATCAGGCTATTAAACACAACGAATAAGCTTTGAGCTCTGAACTGCAAAAGACTATTATTATTTGTTATTTGCACTATATTTGTTATTTATTTAACTTTTTCTTTTTTCCCCCCGGTTATATACAATGTTTACATATTCACATATTCGGTTGTGCTGCAGCAAGTAAGAATTTCATTGTCCCGTCCGGGACATATGACAATAAAACACTCTTGACTCTTGACTCTTGCCATTGTCACTTGATTATACTTGTATCCTCCCGGTTTGGGTTAAAAATTCCATTCCATTCTCCCATTTCCTCTGTTTCTGTCACATTTGCTTTAACAATTAGATTTTCTGTACAGGTATCCTGAAATTCCTCCTGAAACAAGGCTTATGCAACACCATAGTGAACGGAGCCATTGACTGGGTTTCAGTTATTTTCTGCTCTGCCTTTCTCACACCCTCCCCTCTAGAACAGAACCAAAACAGGCTCCTCATCTTCAACTCATCAGCCTCTGCATCAGTGGGTTACCCTTAACAATATTTGCCATCTTCACAAGATTTAACCACCTCCTGTTTTTACTGCATTTCAAAGGGATCATTCACTTGTGAGGTAGCATTCACTTGAACTTCTCCAAAATTCGTGTAAAGCATTCTGTGTTCACAACGGGGGCTTTCTACATGAGAGATACTAAATGCAGATTTGGTGATCACTTTGCATTTGGTCTGTTGGGATGATCCTGAGCTTCTGGTTGCCTGCCACTTTAATTAACTAATCCACTTCCACAATTAGGTATTTTCTGAAACCTCCCACACTGATACTAGACCCCGTGCAAGCTTGAGAAATAGCTTAGCTTCCAATTGGGCACATTTATAGCCTGCAGGACTCTGTGCTGAGCCTGCAGGACTCAGGACTAAAGGACCTGTCCCACTTGCGCGTCATTAACGCGACATCATTTACGCGTCACGACGCACGATGCGGGTGACGCGTACGTGGTGCGCGCATTACGCGTGCACAGTGCGCATTACGCATGCATGGTGCGCATTACGCGCGCATGGTGCGTGGTGATGTAGGCAGTGACGCACGGTCGTGCTTGGCGCCCCAGGATATTGGAATGTACAAAATCTTTGCGCGCCATCTGCGTGACGCGCAAATGACACCCAAGTGGGACAGGCCCTTAAGTCTCTTACAGTACAGCCTCCTGCAGGGCATGACTCACAACCCTGCCATTCACAACACATATCAGACACTAAAAGAGCATAATGTGCCTCTTATCGCCACAGTTATTTAGTATGACATTATCAGAGGTATTTTGTTTAATCTATCTATTACTCCATTTTCTCATGATGTCTGACCTGCTGAGGTTTTCTAGCATTTTCTACTGTGGTTACTACTTACATTATTTATGATATTCATCATTGATAATATTTAATTAAGCTAATTTTGGATTTAACTTTTACATTTATGGTTTTCTGGGATTCTTAAAACTGGTCTTTGAAAGTAGGGCAAGTATATCAGGCTATTTACAAGTAGGGCAAGTGTATCAGGCTCATTAAAATTTCAAGGACAGATAATAACTTCATTACCTGCCATTGGGAAAACATTTGTTGAAAATATGTTGCAAGGTTAATTTGTGCATTTTAAAAGTATTGAAATACTGGTTCAAGGTAGGTGACGCCCTTTCTTAAATTGAGCCTTAATGAAGAGCAAGGTAATTATTCTCATCAGCATAATGTTGGAACCTTCAAACAGCAAACAAAGAAATGCAAAACAGCGATTGTTGTCACAGGACAGGAAGTGCAACTAATAATAAGGCACAGAAAGAAGGTCTTGACTTCTACAAAAGGCTTACATTTAGAAGCCCAATCTTTCATGTGTGATTTTAGGTCCAATGGTAAGTCTCATACTCTGATGGAATTAATGGCTGTGCATTTCCTCTGAATTTCCCAATATCTATATTACTAAAAGTCTGATTTTGACCACTTCCTGTTGTTCTGTATATTGATTTTAGAAATAACGCTGCCACTTACGGCTGTGATTTTTGGCCATCTTACTCAGAGTCCCCCTCCGCTGTGCAGGACAAGAGGATTTTTCCCATAGATGAAAAATAAAAGAGTTATTAGTGTTTAAAAAATGTTGAGGTTCTCTCTCCTGAAGGCCACGCCCCTTCCGGAGGGACTATAAAACCCGGAAGTGTTGAGTACCTCAGTCAGTCTCTGCAAGATGGAGGAGTGAGAGGGTCATGTCCCTCAGTCTGAGCTGTGGATAACACTGAACACATGTCGACTAAACTGAGTGTGGTTTTACTGACCTTGAGTGCCCTTAATGTGGTTTGAAAATGAAAATGGGGTTGGTTTGAAATAAAGCACAGCAAATGGTTGGTGGTGGTTGGTTTGAAATAAAACACAGCAAATGGTTGAAGGTGGTTGGTTTGAAATAAAACACAGCAAATGGTTGTTGGTGGTTGGTTAGAAATAAAGCACAGCAAATGGTTGGTGGTAGTTGGTTTGAAATGGCAAATGATTAAAAGTCTAAACTTGACAACTTCCTGTTTGCACTGTGTATTGATTTTAGATAAAACGCTACCACTTACAGCTGCGATTTTTGGCCATCTTACTCAGTACAGATAATAACTTCATTACCTGCTCATCGGGTGCAGAGGATTCTTCCCATCAATAAAAAATTAAAGTGTTATTAGTGTTTAAAAAGTGTTGCGAATCTCCCCCCTATCAATCACGCCATGAAGGCCACGCCCCTTCCGGTGGGAGGGGGGAGGGAATTATAAAACCCAGAAGTGTGGGTGTGGCTCAATCTCTGCAAGATGGGGGAGGGAGAGGTCACGACTCTGTCTGAGCTGAGAATCAACTGAACACACTGAATGTCTACTGAACTGTGAGTGTGGTGTTTTGTGTGGTTTTATGGTGGTTTCACCCTGCTTGAAATGGTATGAAACTACATTTGAATGTGGTGGCCTTGCACCTTGCATGAAATGGTATAAAACTGCATTTGAATTTGGTAGCTTTGCGCCCTGCTTGAAATGGTATGAGACTGCACTTGAATTTGGTGGCCTTGCACCCTGCTTGAAATGGCATGAAACTGCAATTGAGTTTGGTTGACTTGCACCCTGTTTGAAGTGGTATGAAACTGCACTTGAATTTGGTGGACTTGCACCCTGCTTTAAGTAGTATGAAACTGCACTTGAATTTGGTGGCCTTGCACCCTGCTTGAAGTGGTATGAAACTGCACTTGAATTTGGTGGCCTTGCACCCCATTTAAAATGGTCGGAAACTGCATTTGAATTTGGTAGCCTTGCACCCTGCTTGAAATGGAATTTCAAGGAATAGCCGTGTCAACTGCCAGCCCACAAGCCGTGAGTGAGCTGCCAGCACATCAGGCTTGAGTGACTAAGCTGCCACCCCAAGAACCCATTTGGCCCACAATGTCCATACTAGCCCTCTGGGAACCAGTCCCTTCAGCCCACAACACCCATACTAGTGTTCCAAAAAGCCCCCCCCCCCACCACTCCCACTGGCCACCAATATTGGAATTGGTGGAGAAGTGGAATATTGCGTTGGGGTACCAGCCCTCCCGTGTGAACATGGGACCAAACGGGTCCCACTTAGTCTAGTAAATGCTAAATGGTGACTGATGGAATATTTACCATGACTGCCAATTATTGTAACTGTGATGTCACAAATCAAGTTTAACAGGTTCTGGCCTGTTCATTTCTGGGTGTTAGCTGTGGCTCATTGATAAGTACTCTCGTGCCTGAGTCAGAACACACAGCGATTTGAGTGCCAAAATATATGTTGTTACTGCAGTCATCATTGAGGGAGTGCTGCATGGTTGGAGGTATTATCTTTGGGATTGAATGCTACATTAGCGGCGGCGAAGCCTCGGCGGTGGCAGGGCCTCGGCAGCGGTAAGGCCTCGGCAGCAGCCATTTGCTTACTTTGGGTATGCAAGCAAAGAATTTCACTGCCTTCTCACACGTTACAATAAAGTATTCAATCTATTCCATTGAGGCCATGTCTGCCCTTCAGCTGGATAATACCTCCAAACGTGCAGCACTCACTCAATGATGACTGTTTTGAAGAAGACATGCTGTTCTTAATATCCCTCAATCGTAAAGGAAGAGGTTGCTGCTCATTCAGATTGTTATTCACAGAAGCTTACATGCATAAGAATGAGCTGCTGCAGGAACCCAGCTGTCAGGCAGCATCTGTGGGGAGGATTGGACAGTCGACCGAGATTATTTATCTGAACTGAAAGAGTAGAGGTCATACAGCCAGAGTAAAGAGGTAAGCAGAGGGGGAGGGAAAATAAACTGTGTGACAGGGGCTGGTTAGAAAAGAAAGTGGTGTGTCAGAGGATCTAGGTAGAACAAGAGGATAGGGAGTAAATGACCCAGGGAGCAAGTTATCTGAAATTGGAGAATTCAATGTTCATGCCATTAGATTATGTTCTACCCAGGGAGAATGTGAGGTGCTGTTCTTCTAGTTCGTATATGGCCTCCCCTTTGCAGCTGTGGAAGCTGAGAAGAGACAAGTTAGTGTTGGAATGGGAAAGGGATTTATAATGGGTTAAAACTTGGAACTCTAGATTGATTTTGCAGACAGAGTACAGTGATCGGCAAAATGGTCATCTACTCTACATTTTGGTCTCGCTGGTATAAAGACCACATCGAGAGCATTGAATCCAATAGGCAGCGTTGGAAGAGGGGCGTGTGAATCTTCATCTCACCTTTAAAAGTCCACATTGATAACTGTCTACAGCAGCTTGATTTTGCTCCAGATTCCGACATCTGCAGTCTCTTGTGCCTCCATTTTATAGTATTCAAGTTGGCCTGCATTCACTTCAAACCTGTTTCAATTGCTGTAAAATGGTTTATGATGTACCCAAAAGGTGCTACATAAATGCAGACCTTCCCTCCTTCATTTTCTTCTGCTAATTCAGAAGCCTCAGTGTCTATCTCTTTGACACCTGGATATTTTCTTGGGTTTGAATAAGCGAGTTCGGTATTCTGAAAAACGCAAGGAATCATGGGATTTGTGAAAAGTCACTCGTTATAAAGAAAAAGCGAACAAAGCACTGGGTGAAGAAACTGTATAAATTCTTATCTCTATTCATGATTTATGTGTAAAAATATATTTAATCTGAGGAACGGGGGTGCTGGGTAACGGGAGAGCGGGTGTAACAGCGTGAGAGAGGGGGCAGATGCGAGTGGGAGACGGGGTGGGGGAGACTGGACCAGCGGGAGACAATCTTGGCTGCTGCGTGAACACAGACCCGCGCCTCATTCCTAGCCAGGATCAAACCCAGGTCCGCGGCGTCGCAAGTGCTGCCGAACCGCCACTGGACCCCCCCCCCCCCCCCCCCCCCCCCCGAGTATCACATCCCCGCCCGGTAGTGGCCTGAGACGTCCAGGGTGACCCCAGACAGACGGGACAGCGGCTCGGAGCATCGGGAGCCCAAAGGCCCACAGCCAGCGCGGAGAAGAAGCACCAACCCCAGTTCAACTCCGCCTGCCTTGCCGGGCCAACCCACAGCCCTAGACCGACAGGACAATGGCCCGGAGTAGCGGCGGCCCACAGCCAGAGAAGAAGTGCCAACTCCAGCCCAACCCCACTCCAACTCCACAGGAACCCGCTGCCACCCCACCTAGCGGCCACCGACCAACCTCCCCAGAACCGGCGACCGATGAGCACCAGCCATCAACGGGGACACACACAGAACACTGCAGCAACTCAGCGGGCCAGGCAGTATCCCTGGTAAAAAGGAATGGGTGACGTTTCGGGTCGAGACCCTTCTCCAGCACCCCGTGTACATCCCCACCGATGACCGGCGCTCGGCCCCCGCTCTCACCGAGGGGGTTAACCGACAGCCACCGAGGGGGTTAACCGACAGCCACCGAGGGGGTTAACCGACAGCCACTGGAAAAGGCAAGAGGCGCAATCGACAACCAGTGTCTCCCCCCACGTTGGCTGCAAATCCGGGAACACCACCGGACAGGGATGGGCAGTTCCGGCCACCCCCAGACAGGGACAGGACACATGGGAGGAGTCGGGGACAGCCCAGCACCAACTCCACAGCACCGGAAACCCGGGCTCGACCTCAACAACAGACAAAAGGCAGGCCTGTACACAACGCAGAACCACAGTTGTCGAGAATGTTTATAGCTAGTGACCTATGACCTGGGCATACGCAGTCGGAATACCGAACTCGCTTATTCTAAATTCCTGGAGTCCTTTGGAATGAAGAATTTGCTTCTCTGTTGAACCCTTCCCTTCATCGTAAACATGAGCATGAAGCTCAGCCTCAAGAAGACGGCATCTATCATCAAGGTTCCACATCCCCGCCAGGACGCTTCTAGCTGCAGCAATATGGCAGGAGATACAGAAGCCTGAATCATACGCTACCAGATCCTTCTCTCAAGGATGCTGTCTGTCCCGCTGAGTTACTCCAGCAATTTGTGTCTATATTCGGAAATGATGATGATTCAGCATCTGGTTCTGGTAAAATAAAGGAATTAGGCAACTGAACAGAAACAGTTCCCCAGAATTATGCACTTTAAAAAGCACCACTGGCGACCAATGATTCCCAGGTGATGTTTGCTGTGCTCTCCATCCAATTGCAGGGGAGGTGGGGGTGAGGGTGCTGGATAGCACCTTGCCTAGACCCTGGATCTGGCACCTCCCTGTTCACTAGTGCATGATATCTGTGATCCCCATCCACTTGCTGGGGCCCTTTTCTCCACTCTTTCTTTAAACTCACCTGGTTCTATTGGCTGCACTCCCTTGAAACCTGTCTGGTTCTATTTCCCATGCTCTCTTCAAATCTTACTGGGGCATTGTCCCCCACGGTCGTCTTACCAGTTTCAAGAAGTTCCCAAGCACGCTGGGTTAAAGGATTTTACTATATACTGTATAAAGAATAGTTCTCAGCATGTTGAATGATTTTTGGTACTTTGTTGTATCAACTGCTGTTATTTGTTGGGAGTTGACTGACTTCAATAAAGGATGTTTTGTTGGTAGATCCTTGCTTGTTATTTACCATAGGGATAAGCAACACAAAGGTTCCTGTATTGCCACTAAAGATAGGATGTTTCTGCTTGAGGGAATAAGAGGGTTAGATAATAGAAAGTTAAGTTTTCTTGGTCGAGCATTAATCGTGCTGGGAGTGGATGTAACATTCTCGAGGAATGCATACATGGAATGTGCAGGGGAAGGACTATATGGAAAAGAGATGATACTTTAGGTGGTAGTAAGGCTGGAGTCACACAGTTCTTTGGTGAGTATGAACCCACAGATTATAGATGTTGAGGAATGTTTTAATCCAATACCTTCAGAAATTGTTGAGTGTAATGCATTTGTAAGGTGCAACCAGGATTGTAAATTGGTAGGATTAATCTCTCTGCTTACATGTGATTCATATCCTACCATTCCTTGCATATCCATGCCTATCCAAAAGCCTCTTAAATGCCACTATCTTATCTACCTCCACCACCACCCCAAGCAGAGCATTCCAGGTATCCACCACGCTCTGTGTAAGAAAACTTGCCCCCAACATCTTCTTTAAACATTGCTCCTCTCTCCTTAAAGCTATGTCTACTCTTTGACATTTCCATTCTAGGATAAAGATTCTGACTGATCGATTACCCTCAACTATCGTAGTGTAGTTGATACACTCTAATCCAGAGAGCATCTCTTGTCTGGTAATCCAGGCTGCATTCTGGTAAACCTCTTCTGCACCCTCTCTGAAACCTCAACATCCCTCCTGACCCGAATGGCGCAGCCTAATTTGAATCACTGGCTACTGCTCCGACAAAGTTCTCATTAACATGAAAATTAAAGGTTACCTATCCATTACCTGAGATAGTGACAGAAAATATAATTAGGGATGAGAATAAAGCAAAGCTAGGTTGGGTCTCTCCCTGAGAAAAGTTGTACAATTGATGATGCCAGTGATGATGCAGCAGGGCTAGTCTAACCAAGCTTAATGACAATTTATCTGAGGAGGAAATTTAAGGTTTTGTTAAAAGGAGAGCTAAGCAGATGTAAAGGTTTATAGGAGCAGAAGTTGGTTCAGTCAGTACAGGAAAATATTGTGCCTGAAGACATTAAGAAAAGGTTAAGCAATATAGAGCCAAGGTCTGTAGTAAAATTGCATGGCAGGGCATGGAAATGTGATGTTCCCAGAGTTGTAGTTTAAATGGGCAAAGTCAATGGGGTACACATCTTACGTGACATAAAGGGACCATTAATAGTGTTCTTCAGAAGTCAGTGGTTTTCAATACGGATTGTTTGGCCATAAATCAGCAAGGTTGGTGCACATATCTACTTTGCTAATGCAGTAGTAGGTAATGCAGTAGTAGGTCCCAACTGGGATGACAGCTCATTTGTAACCAAATTTTTTACATCTCTCCCAAATATTGAAAATCACCACGTCATTGTGGGTGGAGATTTTAATCTGGTCCAAGACCCTATACTGGACAGATCTTCGAACAAAGCCTCTACTTTAACTAAATCAGGTAAGACTCTGCATGCTTTTGCCAAACAACTTGGGCTCACAGACCCATGGAGATTTACATTCCCCACGACTAAATTATTTTAATTTTTTTCCCACGTGCACCGTATCTATACCCGTATAGACTTCTTTCTCTTAGATAACAGACTGCTCTCCAAAATCAAATCCAGCGAGTATCATAGCATCGTAATATCAGATCACGCTGCAACCTCCCTCGATCTCCACTTTCGTAAACGAACTAACCCCTTTAAACAGTGGAGGTTCAACTCCTCATTATTAGCAGAGGCTCACTACATGCAATTCTTGCACTCCCAAATCACCTTATATTTTGAGCTGAATGACTCGCCGGACATAGAAACAGGTATACTCTGGGAAGCTTCAAAAGCCTATATTAGGGGCCAACTTATCTCTTTTGTCTCCAACCTGAAAAGAACCGAGACGTCCCAAACGGCAGACCTGTTACAAAAAATAAAGGACATTGATGACAAATATGCATCTGACCCTGACCCTAACCTTTATATGTACAGGATACTGAGTTGGATGATCAGCCATGATCATATTGAATGGCGGTGCAGGCTCGAAGGGCCGAATGGCCTACTCCTGCACCTATTTTCTATGTTTCTATGTTTATAGAGAACGCCTTAGGTTACAAACAGACTTTGACCTCACGTCTACTAATAAAGCCAAGCTACGACTGCTTAAATCTAGGCAACACTTTTTTGAATCTGGGGATAAAGCTGGGAAGCTTTTGGCCCATCAGGCCAGAACCGAGGCGACTTCACGGTTAATTCCAGCCATTAGATCCAGCTTAGGGGAGATTCATACCGATCCTCTTAGAATTAATGAAGCATTTGCTAAATTCTACGCTGAACTATACGCTTCCGATTGTCCTCCCACTGCAGGTGACATGCTCAGTAGTATGACGTTTCCCCGAATTGACGATGAAGCCACGAGAGACTTGGGTGGTCCCATAACTGTTGCTGAGGTCCAAGCAGCCATCACATCGCTGCAAAGCGGAAAGTCACCCGGCCCTGACGGCTTCACTGTAGAATATTACAAAGCTTTCTCTGCTCTCCTCGCACCAGTCCTGAGAGATATGTACAATGAGGCATTTTTACATCGTCGCCTACCGCCCACCTTGTCGTGGGCTACTATCTCCCTAATTCTTCAAAAGGAGAAAGATCCCCTGCTTTGTAGTAGCTATAGACCAATTTCACTCCTGAATGTGGACCTCAAAATCCTCTCTAAAGCCCTTGCGCTCCGTCTTCAACGAGTGATGCCCTCTATTATCTCGTTAGATCAAACAGGGTTCATACCAGGCCGACAGTCTTCCCACAATACTACCCAAATACTAGGCGTCTCCTTAACATCATCCATTCACCGAGTAGTGAGACCCCGGAGATAGTGGTCTCCCTCGACGCCGAAAAAGCTTTCGACAGGGTCGAGTGGATGTACCTATATGAGGCGATGGACAGGTTTGGCCTCGGTAACAGTTTTATTCTTTGGATCAGTCTATTATACTCGTCCCCGGTGGCCTCAGTACAAACAAACGGCACACTGTCGCCCCACTTCCCCCTTCAGAGAGGTACCGGACAGGGTTGCCCGTTATCACCACTCCTGTTTGCTGTCGCGATAGAACCCTTGGTGGTCTGGTTACGCTCAGAGAAGGGCTTTAAAGGTATTACACGGTTCGACACAACTCATAAAGTCTCATTGTATGCGGATGACCTGCTCCTGTACATCTTGAACCCAGTCAGCTCTCTCCCTGTGATTACGAATATTTTAGAACGGTTTGGGGCGTACTCTGGTTATAAACTTAACTACCAAAAGAGTGAGCTATTACCGATTAACTCATTGGCTAAGCAGCTCCCTCGCTCTTTAACCTCATTCAAATGGGCAGAGGACGGGTTTCGTTACCTCAGCGTCTTTATCACAACACCCTTATCTGATATGTTCCGCACAAACTTTCTGCCTCTGGTTGAGAAAGCCGAAAGAGATTTTGACCGCTGGTCAGTTTTACCGCTATCCCTCGTGGGCCGGATAAATCTGGTCAAGATGGTCGTCCTACCCAAATTCCTGTACTTTTCCAGCACGTCCCTATACTTTTTTTGATAAATTAGAAAGGACAATATCTACATTTTTATGGGGTAGCAAACCGGCTAGAATCCGAAAGGCAATACTGCAGTCTCCTAAGAGTGACGGCGGTTTGGCACTTCCTGACTTTAGGCGATACTATTGGGCAGCTAACTTGCAAAAACTCCTGTATTGGATGAATGATGATTGCGACCACCTACCGACCTGGGTACACATGGAAAAGGCGAGTTCACGTCTCCCGTTGCGGTCTGTCCTATGCTCCCAACTCCCCCTTCCTATAACATCTGTGGGTGCAGGCCCAATTGCGTCCCTCTCGCTCAAGATATGGAGTCAACTCAGGAAAAACTTCGGTTTACAAGGTCCTTCCATCTTGACCCCACTGCTTAAAAATCACATCTTTAAACCTTCAAGTACAGATCACGCATTCAAAACCTGGCACAGCAACGGTATCAGTAGTATCAAAAACCTATACAAGGATGGCATCTTTTCGTCCTTTGCGGAGCTCTCGTCCAACTATAGCCTCCCAAACTCCCACCTTTTTCTTTTTTTCCAGATTAGGGATTTTGTGAAGAAGACATTCCCCCATTTCCCAAATCGCCCCCTGAAACCCTGACCGATACCATCTTAGCTCTAGATCCCAACCGGAAGAAATACATCTCTGTTTTGTATAACTTGTTAGGGTCGGTTATATTGAAACCTCATACCTCATTAAAAGCTGCGTGGGAGGGTGAACTGAATACAAAACTAACAGACCAGCAATGGGACTCTGCCTTGGATTTGATCCATTCTTCCTCCATATGTGCCCGTCATGGCCGAATCCAATGCAAAGTCCTTCACAAAGTCCACTACACAAATGCAAGATTATCTAGGATTTACCCCGCTGTTAGGGACACCTGCAACAGATGTAATCAATCTCCTGCCAACCATAGCCATATGTTTTGGTCTTGCCCTAAGCTAGCAGCCTTTTGGAGGAGTGCTTTCGACTTGATAAGCAGAGCCTACGGCCAGACTATTCCTCCAAACCCACAGTCAGCCATTTTCAGTACCCCTCCCAACACCAACCTCTCTGTTGTGGTGAAACGGGTCCTAGCTTTTACAACCTTGTTAGCCCGGAGACTGATCTTGCTTAACTGGAGGCTCACCTGTCCCCCGACACACGCCTGCTGGATTAAGGAGGTGCTTTACAATTTAAAGCTTGAAAAACTTAGGTTCTCTCTCAAAGGTTCTACCAAGACATTCCTAGATACATGGAACCCTTTCTTGGAACTTGTTAACTCTCTCAACTTGTCCCCGGACTCGGAAGAGGACTGAGGGCTCTCCACCATTGTTCTGCTTTACTGCAGCTGCTCTCCCCTTGACCCCCCACCCCCACACTTATTTATTTAATTACTTACTTATTTACTGTTATTAGTGACTTTTTTTTTTTTTTTAGTACTTTTTGTTTCGTTTATCTTACCATATTTGTGTGGATGTGCACGTATGTGAGTGTTGTTTGTCCCCGTTTGGTTCCGACCTGATTCGGGTGGGTTGAAGGTGGGTAAGGGTAAGGGCTTTGAGGGTCGCTTACATACTGTTGCACAATTATGCCTTGAGTGTCACTGTCTGTTATCATTGTATGTATGCAAATTGCTGTGAAATTAAACTAAAAAGATTTAAATCATAAATATTAAATACAACTAGACCAAGTGGGACCCGTTGGGTACCATCCCCTCAACGCGCGGTAATGGGGGGGGGGGGGGGGGGGGGGGGGGTCGGCCTGAGGCATCACACACACACTAACCACCCCCCCACACACACTAACCACCCCCTTGATATATTAATATTTTGTTAATTCGCTCCTTTTGCCCCATCCCCGCCCTATCCATTCACGCATAGAGGGAGGGGGGAGAGAGAGGGGGGGGAGAGAGAGGGGGGGGTGAGAGAGGGGGAGAGGGGGAGAGGGGGGGGGAGAGAGGGGGAGAGAGAGGGGTGGGGAGAGAGAGGGGGGGGGGAGAGAGAGGCCCGGGGGAGTGGGAGAGGCCCGGGGGAGTGGAAGAGAAGCCCGAGGCACAGAGAGATGGCACACAGCGCCATGGGGCAGGGCTGGTTCCTGAACGCAATACTCCCTCACTCCAGCTCCAGGATCAGTTCCAGGATCTGCTCCAGCCCAAGTCCAATCTGCAGCAGCAACCTCCCTACCATGCGTTGACCCGAGGACCCCCGAGCAAGGGGTGCGCGGGCGTCGAACAAAGGACTGCGAGTTCATCTCTGGCAGCTCTCTACCGGAATATGTAAACATTTTACCGTTAGCGTGTAGTTTTTTCGAGAAGATGTGATTATACACAAACAAATAAACACACGCACACACACAGATCCAAGATCAGAGTTTTATTAGTTAATAGATAGTTAGATGTGGATGGATAATAAAATAATAATTAAAATAGTGGGGCAAAGCAATGATTACTGACCATGAAATCAGATGTCCTGAGGATGTGTACTTCTTAAAGTCTGTAACGACTTAAAATAACGGACAAAGATTTAGGACAAGCCAACAAGACAGACTGGACAAGCAAAAGTGAGAGCTTCGCAGGGAACAAGGACATCAAAGCTGAATGTGGGGCTGTGAGGGGACAAATGGGAAGTGCATATAATAATTGGAGAGAAAGGCTTCAGAACGTACAGTTATATATGGTGCCAAGAACTTTTCTCAAGGTCAGGTACAGAGTGAAGTTGGGTTTAAAATGAATGAGATGGTGAGTGATGTAAGGAAGTTATTATAGAGGGAGAGCATAAAATATTGGGACGAGCCATTGATTATTCTAAGAGTTTTTATGTGGACAGATTTAAGGAGAGGACGACGGTGAACTAAGAGGAGGCAGAATATAGGGGTGAGTTAAATCACAGAAAATAGCTCTGAGGAAGAGGCCAAGTGAGAAAATAAAAACAAAATCAAATGGGCATGGAAAGCATAGGTTTGTATCAATGTTGTTAGAAGGATCAATGGTAATTCAGAAACAGAAATATCTGATCCAGGAAGCCCTTACATCTGCTTACTTGAAAGAATCCTAGTAAACCGCTTTTGAGACTGTCCTTTCAGAAAACTATGAGTCTCTCGCTCATCTCATTTTCAATTGAAGTAATCAGAAAACCACAACACAAAGAGGAACTCTGCTGCAATCCCATTGGTACTTTGCAGGTTAGTTTAAGTTTGGCACAGCATGTAAAGATTGATCTAAAATGAAATTTTTTAATTGCATTGATAACATATCTTATAATGAAAGTTATGATGTTTCCTTGCCACCTTAAACCCTGCCTCCATATTGCAATTATTTGGTATTGTGAAATATTGATGACTGTGGTTGACAGTCGCACGCATTTTTATTAACCAGTTTATTGACCTTCTCTGAAAGCATAACCAACAGGGGTGGGAGAGAGAGATCGAAAGTCCGCACAGACTTCTCAAAGTGATGGCACTGGGTCATTACTTGCTAGAGTTTAGCAGGATGAGGGGTATCTCATTGAAATTTACAAAATAGTGAAAGACCTGGGTAGAGTGGACGTGGAGAGGATGTTTCCACTAGTGGAAGAGTCTAGGAACAGAGGCCATAGCCTCAGAATAAAGGGATGTACCTTTAGAAATGAGATGAGGAGAATTTCTTTAGCCAGAGTGTGGTGTATCTGTGGGATTAATTGCAACAGAAGGCTGTAGAGGCAGAGATTGACAGATTGTTGATTAGTACGGGTGTCAGGGGTTATGGGGAGAAGGCAGAGGAGTTGTGAGAGGAAAAGAAAAGAAAGATCAGCCATGATTGAATGACAGAGTAGACTTTGATGAGCCAAATGGCCTAATTCTGTTCCTATAATTTATGAACCTACGAACTACTGTAAGATTAGACCTGCTAGAAATCAATATTTTTAAAAAATAATTTGGACTGCTAATTATGGTAATTCTTCTTGAAAAAAAAGATTTTTATTTGAATTTTCAGATTGCACAGCATTAGGGGTGTAAGCACAGGTGATTTATCAAAGAGCATGCCATTAAAATCTGTCAAAATTAAATGTAAATATGCAGTATTTCATAAAATAAATCTTGCTTGCTATAAATCATTGGGTCCATTTGACATTTCTAGTGTTAGGAAAAAAAAATACATAAAGGAACTTGATCGTTCTGCTAAATTTGAAAAATACTTTTACTGATGATGGATCTATTAGTGAACTTTTATACGAATAATTAATAAAGTCCTTAATGATGGTATTCTTTTCTTGTTCCATGAGTATGAGGTGAAATTATATTTATCAACAAAAATATCATACTGCCAAGCCTAAATAAGTAGCATTAAGACAGAATTCTTAATGCATAGTAGTTGGGAGGTCATGTTGCAGTTGTATTTAGAATATTGTGTTCAGTTCTGGGCACCATGTTATAGGAAAGATATTGTTTAGCTTGAAAGGGTTCAGGAAAGATATATGAGGATGTTGCCAGGACTAGAGGATGTGAGCTATAGGGAGAGGTTGAGCAGGCTGGGTCTCTATTCCTTGGAGCGCAGGAGGATGAGGGAGGAATAGATCGGGTAGTTGCACAGAATCTCTTGCCCAGAATAGGTTCAAGGTGAAAGGGAAAAGATTTAATAGGAATCCGTGCGGTAACGTTTTCACACAAAGGGTGGTGGGTGTATGGAACAAGCTGCCAGAGGAGGTAGTTGAGGCTGGGACTATCCCGTCGTTTAAGAAACAGTTAGACAGGTACGTGGATAGGACTGGTTTGGAGGGATATTGACCAAGCACAGGAAAGTGGGACTAGTGTAGCTGGGACATTGTTGGCCGGTGCGGACAAGTTGGTCCGAAGGGCCTGTTTCCACACTGTATCACTCTGTGACTCTAATTCCTCATTTCAGCAATTCCATTACTAACCACAAGAGATCATCAGAGACAAAAAAATTGTACCGTGTTCTGGTTAAAGTCCACATAATGCAGGCATGAATATGTTTGTTGCCCTTCATTTACAGTTAGTTATTTTTTAGATTTTTCTTCATTGTATATCTATGCTTCTGAGCTTTTTAATAACTTTATAAAAATATTTTTTAATGTATTTCTTTTCTTTCAAATATTTCTGATCATGTAACAATGGCATTGTGTCAATAGTTCAGAATTTATTTCAGCCAGAGTGCTGGTACGTGGAGTAACGTGAGGCAAAGGCCCTCTGTCACGCTAACCTTTCTGGGCACAATAATCTGGTGTCAGTGAAAATCTAATCACTGCAGACGCTGGATATCTGAAATAAAAACAGAAGATAGTGAAAGCATTCAGCAGCTTCATCAGTGGAAGGAGAAACAGAATTAATATTTTATGTAGGAGCCACTTTGCCATCAATGGGAGAGGAAGACAAAAGGGTGCTTTTCCATTGCAGAAAGAATGGCGAAGGGACGGATATGACAAAGGAAATATCTTTAACAAAAGGAATGTAAGCTGGTGATGAAACCACCTGGTTGATAAGTTAGAGTGAAGTTGGAGGGAGAGAAAACAAACAAAATAACATGTGAAATGCAGATCACGCTGTAAGAAATGCCCAGCAGATCAGGCAGCATCAGCAGAGGAAAGAACAAGTTTACTGTTACAGGTGGCTGACTAGTTCTGATATAACCAATGAAAGCAAGCTATCTGGAATTGTTGAATTTAATATCGAGTCTGGAAAGTTGCATTGTTGAAAGATTCTGCATGGAAACGGCCTTTGACCCACTAAATTCACGCTGGCCATCGTTGTGTGTTTTCCTACTTTTGCATCCACTCCCTACACACTAGAGATGATTAACAGGGGCCGATGAACCTACAAACCCGCATATCTTTGGGATTGGGAAGAAACCGGAGCACCCAGAGGAAACCCATGTGGTCATAGGGAGAACCTGCAAATGCCACACAGACAGCACCTGAGGTCTGGATCATACCCAGATCTCTGGTGCTGTGAGGCAGCTGCTCCACTAGCTGTGCCACTGTGCCGCCACATGGAAGATGGCACGTTTCTTAGCATTAGTTCATCTTAGGATAGTGAGAAGGCCACAGGTAGATTGGTCAAAGTGCGAGTGGGATAAAGAACTAAATTGACTTGAAACATCTGCAGATTTAATGCAAGACTTAATATAATTTGCATTAGTCTAATTAGATTAGATTAGATTAGATTAGATTCGTTTTATTGTCATTCAGATCTTTCGGTCTGAACGAAATTTTGTTTCCCTGCAGTCATACATATAATTTAAAAAAATGGCAAAAACACACAATCAACACAAATTTAACATCCACCACAGTGAGTTCACCAAACACCTCCTCACTGTGGTGGAAGGCAAAATCTTAAAGTCTCTGTCTCTTCCCTCTTTGTTCTCCTTCTGCGCCGAGGCGACGGTTCAAACTCCGCGGGTGGTTGCTGCCTCCGCCACAACTCCAGGGCCGAGTCGGGTCTCCGCCGCTGCTGCTGCTGCCACCGCCACAGCTTCGGTGCCGAGCCGGGTCTCCGCTGCTGCTGCTGCCGCCGCTACAGCTTCAGTGTCGAGCCGGGTCTCCGCTGCTGCTGCTGCCGCCGCTACAGCTTCGGGGCCGAGTCAGGTCTCCGCTGCTGCTGCTGCCGCCGCTACAGCTTCGGGGCCGAGTCAGGTCTCCGCTGCTGCTGCTGTTGCTGCTACAGCTCCGATGCCGAGCCGGGTCTCCGCTGCTGCTGCTGCCGCCGCTACAGCTTGGGTGCCGAGCCGGGTCACCGCTGCTGCTGCTGTTGCTGCTACAGCTCCGATGCCGCCAGCTCCGCCATTAGGCCTCGGCGCAGACGGAGACGGGGAATACGACCGAAGAAAAAGTCGCATCCCCCGAAGGAAGAGACCAAGGCATGTTTCTCCCACCCCACCCACACACATACACAACTTAATAAAACAAAATTAACTAAAACATGACAAGGAACAAAAACGAAAGAAAAAAAACAGACGGACTGCAGGTGGGCCGCAGCTGTTAAGCCAGCGCCGCCATCTTGGTGATACACCGTGGAAACACGCCCTTCGGCCCACCGAGTCCAGGCCGACCAACAATCCCTGCACACTAACATTATCCGACACACACTAGGGACAATTATAATTATACCAAGCTAATTAGCCTACATACCTGTGCATCTTTCGAGTGTGGGAGGAAACCGGCAATCCTGCAGAAAACCCAAGCAGGTCACAGGGAGAACATACAAACTCCGTACAGACAAGCACCCACAGTCAGGATTGAACCCGAGTCTCTGGTGCTGTAAGGCAGCAACTCTACCGCTGCGCCACTGTGCTATCCCAGATAGCAAGGGTTTGTAGAAAACATAATTCACTATATTCATCATAATTGATATATTATAGCATAATTCACTATATTCAGCATGGTTCACTGTATGCATCCTCATTTCCAAGCATTTCAATGTGTTCAGATCTCGCTGAGATATGGGAGGTACAGCAAGTTCTGCTCAAATTCTCTAATTTAAAATCAATCTCACATATACACTCCATTCACCTCACATCTCTTTTTTTACTCATAATTACATTCATCATGATCTGTCGTAAAGCCTGTGGTGATGCACAAGCAGTAATCCAATTGCTGATGTTCCCGGCTCAAGTCTCCTTTTTCAATGTCTTTATCAAGTCTCATTTTTACATATCCTCATGTAAGCAGGACCACACGGTGGAACAGCGGTAGAGTTTCTGCCTTACAGCACCAGGGACCTGGGTTCGATCCTGACTATGAGTGCTGTCTGTACGGAGTTTGTATGTTCTCCCTGTGATCACCTGGGTTTCCCCCAGGTGCTCCGGTTTCCTCCTACATTCCAAAAACATACAGGTTTGTAGATTAATTGACTTTGGTCAAGATGATAAATTGTCCCTAGTGTGTAGAATAGTGTTAACGTGCGGGGATCGCTGGTCGGCGTGGACTTGGTGGGCTGAAAGGCATGTTTCTTTAAACTATATCTTTAAACTAGGTTAAACTTAACTAAGCTGCTTATTGTTGCCTCACAGTTCACCTAATTAATGTTAAGCTCGGCACATTTGTCAAACGCCTGAATACCAGTAGTCTACTTAGTCCATTTTACACAGGATATTAATGATCTAGTTAGTGATTAAACATATTGCAAGCTAGTACAACAAGTTAGTGGATATACAATATTTAAGGCAGAGACTGATAGTTTTTTGATTAGTACAGATGTTAGAGGTTATAGGGAGAAGGCAGGAGACTAGGGTTAGGACGGAGAGATAGATCAGCCATGATTGAATGGTGGAGCAGACTTGATGGGCCGAATGGCCTGATTCTGTTCTTATCACTTATGATCTTATGAACAATTACAATGAAGCAGCCTTGCAAGGCAGAAATAAGAATATATTTTAGTCCAATTTTTCAGTCAAGGGACATCTGCCCTTTGTACCAGACAGAATGTATTTTTCACTGTCCTTAACCATCACTGAAACACTTTCCCACAATCGTTCATCCTAAAACCCTGTTTACCTGCCACCGAACGCTAAATTATCATCAGCAATACCATCTTCCATTTACAAATAAGAATAACATATTTTGGATGCAATTTTATTTCAATAAAAAAAATCTCATAAATTGGATTATAATTAGACAGCTCGACATCACCGAAATCATTACAACAATAGAAATGATTGAAAACTAAATAAATCACTGCCTTAACAGGAAACACGAGCATTCAGAATTTAAATTCCATTCCTTGACCTCACCATCTCCATCGCAGGGGACAGACTTCTGACCGACATACACTACAAACCAACTGACTCACATGGCTATCTGGACTACACGTCTTCCCACCCTGCCCCCTGTAAAGACTCCATCCCCTACTCCCAATTCCTCCGCCTACGCCGCATCTGCTCCCAGGATGAGACGTTCCACACCAGGGCATCGGAAATGCCCTCGTTCTTCAGGGAACGGGGATTCCCCTCCGCCACCATAGATGAGGCTCGCACCAGGGTCTCATCCATACCCCGCAACACTGCTCTCTCTCTCCATCCCCGCACTCGCAACAAGGGCAGAGTCCCCCTAGTCCTCACCTATCACCCCACCAGCCGGCAAATACAACAAATAATCCTCCGCCATTTCCGCCACCTCCAACGTGACCCCACCACTCGCCACATCTTCCCATCTCCCCCTATGTCTGCCTTCCACAGACCACTCCCTCCGCAACTCCCATGTCAATTCTTCCCTTCCCTCCCGTACCACCCCCTCCCCGGGCACGTTCCGTTGCAACCGCAAGAAATGCAACACCTGTCCCTTCACCTCTCCCCTCGACTCCATTCAAGGACCCAAGCAGTTGTTCCAGGTGCGACAAAGGTTCACCTGTATCTCCTCCAACCTCATCTACTGCATCCGCTGCTCTAGATGTCAGCTGATTTACATCGGGGAGACTAAGCGGAGGTTGGGCGATCGTTTCGCCGAACACCTCCGCTCAGTCCACAATAACCTACCTGAACTCCCGGTGGCTCAGCACTTCAACTCCCCCTCCCATTCCCAATCCGACCTCTCTGTCCTGGGTCTCCTCCATTGCCAGAGTGAGCAACACCGGAAATTGGAGGAACAGCACCTCATATTCCGCCTGGGTTGCTTGCGCCCGGATGGCATGAACGTTGAATTCTCCCAGTTTTGCTAGCCCTTGCTGTCTCCTCCCCTTCCTTAACCCTCGAGCTGTCTCCTCCCATCCCCCCGCCCTCGGGCTCCTCCTCCTCCCTTTTTCCTTCCTTCTCCACCCCCCACCCCCCATCAGTCTGAAGAACGGTTTCGGCCCGAAACGTCACCTATTTCCTTCGCTCCATAGATGCTGCTGCACCCGCTGAGTTTCTCCAGCATTTTTGTGTACCTTCAGAATTTAAATGTTTGTCTTATAAAGTTGGTCAAGCAGTATTAGCTGGCAAAGTTGTGCTTCCAGAATCTTTTTTTTTGGGTCAAAAATGTAGTTTCCACCATCACCGTTCCTTAGTATATTCAGATAGACCCAAAAGTGCAGGTAGTCTTCAACTTTGCTTCAAGATCTCATGATATATCATAGTTCCAGTTCCAGCAAGATAAGGAAACCTGACTACTACCTAACACTAGGAAGATGGTACTCTTTATCACTTTTACCTTGAAACCCCAGGATGACCTCCAGAGCCGACGTGCTGGATCTTCCAGGAACATTGAAGCTGGAGCTGCAGCTGTCGACTTTGAAGGAGCTGGAGCTGCCGTCTGTGAAGGAATCCCCATTCCAGCGCAGGTCCGCAGAAACAGCAGGTACAGTAAACACAGTACCTGGAAACAAAGGGGAAGCCTCCATTGTGTCCGGAAACGTGGCCGACGGGCAGGACTTCAGGTCAGAATGAAGCGCATGGTCTTCGGCCCCCTCTCCCTACTATCCTACTGGCCAACGTACAGTCCCTTGAAAACAAAGTGGAGGACTTAAGGGCAAGGCTGCTTTATCAAAGGGAGCCGAGGGAATGCTCTGTGTTCTGTTTCACAGAGACATGGCTCACCCCCAGCTCCCCAGACTCAGCGGTCCAGCCTGAAGGGTTCTCCATCCACCATATGGACCGTACCATGGCATCTGGGAAAGGGAGAGGAGGGGGCGTCTGCCTCATGGTCAACTCTGCGTGGTGCTCAGACGTGGCAGTCCTGTCCAACTCCTGCTCTCCACACCTCGAACATCTGGCGGTGAAGTGCCGTCCCTTCTACCTCCCAAGGGAATTCACCTCCATAATCCTGACCGCGGTCTACATCCCACCCCAAGCAGACGTCCGTCTGGCACTGGAGGAGCTGCACGCCGTGGTCAACAAACACCAGACGTCTTACCCCGAGGCATTTACCACCATTACTGGGGACTTCAATAAGGCAAACCCAAAGAAATCACTCCCTAACTTCCACCAACATGTCTCCTGCTGCACCAGAGGACCTAACACCCTCGACCACTGCTACACCACCATCAAGAATGCCTATCGTTCTATCCCTTGCCCTCACTTCGGTAAATCCGACCATGGGACTTGAACGAATACGCCACAGTCGTTACAGACTTCGTAAAGAAATGTGTGGAGGACTGCATCCCTACAAAAACCTTCTGAGTGTTTCCCAACCTGAAACCTTGGATGAGCTTTGAGATCCGCACTCTTCTGAAGTCCAGACACAGGGCATTCACTTCCAATGATACAGTGGCCTACATGAAGTCCAGATACGACCTTGGTAAGGCCATCAAAAAGGCCAAAAGGGACTTCTGCTCCAAACTGGAGGATCAGACAGATGTTCAGCAGCTGTGGCGGGGCCTGAATGCAATCACCTCCTACAAGGCGAAACCAGGAGGCAGCTCGAATGTCAGCGAAACATCACTCCCTGACGAGCTCAATGCGTTTTACGCACGCTTTGATAGGGAGAATACTGATGTGCCTTCCCGATCCCCCATTCGCTGTGATGGCATTTCAGTCTCAGTCACAGAGGCCGACGTCAGGAAATCCTTCAGAGGGGTGAACCCCCGAAAAGCACCTGGACCTGATGGTATACCCGGTCGTGTTCTAAAAACCTGTGCGGACCAACTGGCTGGAGTTTTTACGGACATTTTCAACCTCTCACTTCTGAGGTCTGAGGTCCCCACCTGCTTTAAAAGGGCATCAATTATACCGGTGCCCAAGAAGAGTAAGGTGACGTGCCTTAATGACTATCGACCAGTGGCACTAACGTCGGTGGTGATGAAGTGCTTTGAGAGGTTGATCATGGAGCAAATCAACTCCTACCTCGACAAAAACCTGGACCCACTGCAGTTCGCTTACCGCCACAACAGATCAACGGTGGATGCGATCTCACTGGCCCTCCACTCCGCACTGGACCACTTGGACAACAAAAACTCATATGTCAGGCTGTTATTCATCGATTACAGCTCGGCATTTAACACAATCATCCCCTCCAAGCTGGTTACCAAACTCGCAGAACTGGGTCTCTGCGCATCCCTCTGCAATTGGATCCTCGACTTCCTCACTCACAGACCACAGTCCATTCATATTGGTGGAAATGTGTCAGCCTCGATAACAATCAGCACAGTGGCACCTCAAGGCTGCGTGCTCAGCCCCCTGCTGTACTCACTCTATACTCATGACTGCGTAGCCAGTCACAGTGCGAACTCCATCATCAAGTTCGCTGACGACACCACTGTTGTGGGACGTATCACTGATGGGGATGAGTCAGAGTATAGAAGAGAGATCGAGCAACTGTCCATATGGTGCCAGCGCAATAAACTGGCCCTCAACACCAGCAAAACCAAGGAACTGATTGTGGACTTTGGAAGGAGTAGGAGGGGAACCCACAGCTCCATTTATATCAACGGGTCGATGGTTGAAAGGGTCAAGAGCTTCAAATTCCTGGGTGTGCACATCTCTGAAGATCTTTCCTGGTCCGAGAACACTAATGCAATTATCAAGAAAGCTCATCAGCGACTCTACTTCCTGAGAAGATTACGGAGAGTCGGTTTGTCAAGGAAGACTCTCTCTAACTTCTACAGGTGCACAGTAGAGAGCATGCTGACCGGTTGCATCGTGGCTTGGTTCGGCAATTTGAGCGCCCTGGAGAGGAAAAGACTACAAAAAGTAGTAAACACTGCCCAGTCCATCATCGGCTCTGACCTTCCTTCCATCGAGGGGATTTATCGCAGTCGCTGCCTCAAAAAGGCTGGCAGTATCATCAAAGACCCACACCATCCTGGCCACACACTCATCTCCCTGCTACCTTCAGGTAGAAGGTACAGGAGCCTGAAGACTGCAACAACCAGGTTCAGGAATAGCTACTTCCCCACAGCCATCAGGCTATGAAACCTGGCTCGGACAAAACTCTGATTATTATGAACACATTTTCTGTTATTTGCACTTTATCAGTTTATTTATTCATGTGTGTATATATTTATATTATGGTATATGGACACACTGATCTGTTTTGTAGTAAATGCCTACTATGTTCTGTGTGCTTAAGCAAAGCAAGAATTTCATTGTCCTATACAGGGACACATGACAATAAACTCACTTGAACTTGAGCTCTTTAACACCTTTTGGAAGAACATTCAGGTAAGAAATGGCAAAGAATGCGCTCTGAGGGTTGATGCCTTAAAGTTGGCTACTTAGGCCAACATGCCAACAATGAGTTAAACAATCAGCTGGGAGATTTCATTTATGGGAGATAAAATTTCAGAGCTCATCTCTTTGATGAAGTATTAAACGCAAAAGCGAATCCCATTTTATTTGCTCAGTTATCAAACATAGAGAACATAGAATTGGTTAGTATGACAACAATGTTGTTGCTAACTGTCTCAGGTGAACATGAACCTCTCTTCACTTCTTTTAATCTACTTGAACTGTGATCACTGATGCCAGCCACAATATATAAATTTACTTTGATTTTCTCTAATCTTGCCATACAAGGTATAAAAGCATGTAGCGATCTGCAAATGGAATTTCATCTGATTTAAACTAATAAAGTTTTATTGTAATTTTGAAAAAAAGGTTTATTCCTAGGATATAGATATTAATTGTTATACCTTTTGTATAAATTAATATGGATATAACATGTTTTTATAATTCTGCAATAATAGGGATTTATCATTTGTTTTCAATGGGGTCAATGAAAGAGCATTCACGTCGCGGCCCTGTTTCCACCAATCTTTCCACCACCACGCACAAGAAGCGACAAGACAGACACCATTGTATGCAGATGCCGAGAAGTGTGTTCAGCTCTGGCTGAACAACTTCTAATCTTGTGTGTGGACACGATAAGAAATATAACTTCAAAATATAAGAGTCTTTGATTTTCTAGAGTGTATTGGAGATTATAATTATTTAAAGTGGATGAACTATTCATACTAAGTACTCAACAACTCTATGCCACTGGGAATATCAATATAATCTTAAACATAATCTTAAACATTAACCTAAATTTCATTTAATTTTTCCCATATTTAGAAGAAAGTCATGGTGACATTTACATTTATTTAAATAAACTACCATTTTTTGTTGCCAAAACATACAGGAGAGATTTTCACTGATTGCAACCCCCATTAAAACAACATTACAGTCTAATTGTAATATCCTGTCTTTAGCTAAACTGGAGGAGAATACCAATCTGGTTGCAATCTTCTGATTTTGCTTTGAATATTCCATGTACAATGTTTAAATAGATTTGCTATTATGGTTTTAGTATCACATTAGGCCAGGTATAATTCTATTACAGTTTTGTTTAACGTTACAACAATGCCCCATCCCCAATCTTTGTTAGTTTCTTCACTCAAACCTCAGCCCATTTCCCAGAATCAAGATAATTTAGGTTATGTTGTATCAATAATGTCAAAGCAGATTGCAACAAAATACTCGGAAATGTTAAAGTGTTGGTAGAATGGAAGAGTAAGTGGAACCAAATACCCAAAGGATTCGGATGAGGAGTTCAATAGGTAGCAGACTTTTCTGATATTTTGTTCCAATGCAGAAGAAGGTCACCCAATCCATGTGTAGGGAGGAACTCAGATGCCGGTTTAAACCGAAGACAGACACAAAAGGCTGGAGTAACTCAGCGGGTCACGCCGCATCTTTGGAGAAAAGGAATAGGTAACGTTTTGAGTTGAGACACTTCTTCAACGATGTTGGCTTCTCCAGAGCACAAGCACTGGTAATATTCTCCCACTGCATCCTATTCTCTGCGCTGATTATTTATCTACCCATCTTTACCAGGGACAATTAACAGCACAGCATTGGGATCACGAGAAAGCCAGAATACCTCGGGAAAAATGCATGATACAAGGGAAAATGTGTAAATACAACCCAAACAGCACAAGGGGTCAGGATTGAATCGGCTCACTGGGGCTATGCTGCAACAGTGCTAATTAAACAGCTGTCAGAACTACCAGCCAAAGACAGATATATACCTTTTCAGATCTAGATGTGATAGACATAAAAGGAGCTGGAAGCACAAGTACATATCAATAAATGTAATTAGACAGATTAACAAGAAGAGTGCAAACAAAGCACTTGAGTTTATTTTCATATGAGGGATTGGATGGTTGTGCTGCAGAGTATATATTCTTTGGCCAATCACTTGCTCTTCTATAAGTCTGCCTCTGGCAACTCCTTCAATGTTTTAATTTAAAGTGTAAATGGAATTCCCCCTCCCATTCCCAATCTGACCTTTCTGTCCCGGGCCTCCATTGCCAGAGTGAGGCCCAGCGCAAATTGGAGGAACAGCACCTCATATTCCGCTTGGGTAGTTTACACCCCAGCGGTATGAACATTAACTTTTCAAATTTTAGATAGCCCTTGCTTTCTCCCCCCTTCCCCTCCCCTTCCCAGCTCTCCCACAAAGTCTACTGTCTCCACCTCTTTCTTTCTTCCCCCCCCCCCCCCGACATCAGTCAGAAGAAAGGTCTCGACCCGAAACATCGCCTATTCCTTCTCTCCATAGATGCTGCCTCACCCGCTGAGTTTCTCCAGCATTTTTTGTCTACCTTCGATTTTTCCAGCATCTGCAGTTCTTTCATAAACATTACATAAATCTCAGTGGCTTTCATTTCCTCTGATACATTTATCCCTGATTCTTAAAAGACAATTGTGAAAATAGCTCCAGGATATCAATTTAACTTTGCACTCTAAGTGAACAGTTGAATCACAGATAGCGATCACATCGGTTCCGCAGGTCAGGAAGTGTATAGCCAAGCCTTAGGGGACAATACACAGAGCCAGTCGGGAAAGTGAACACATCTTATTTCATTTACTATTTTAAAAACAACTGAGGGTACTAATTTTAGTTCCACATTTCTTCAGTTTTGCTGCATTTACAGGACATGTAAAAATGTACTGGCACAAGTTTTGGGGGGGAGCTAGTATTGAAGCATTGGATCACTATGTGCCTTTGTAGTTTTCCTGTAAACTTTCTCTATCCTCAGTACTCTCACGTATATATTAAGAGTTAATGATGTTCCAAACTTCCTTTTACATTGCTGTTCCAGTGGGCAGATGGTGTCACCTCTTACACTCCCTGGATGTGGTACGTGATGAATACTGTGTGAAGGGAAACACAACCCTTGTTATTCCACTGGGTCCTGGATTACTATCACAAGTGAACAGCAAGATTTCGAGTTTAATTGCATTTAACAAATCTCTAAAGGCCTGAAAGTTATCAGAACTTTTCAAGATCGCCATGATCTAGAGACCACAATGCAGGCGGCTCCTCTTTCTGTTCTCCATGGCATCAGAGCTCCAGTCTGCACTTCCATGGAGGGAAAGCCAATTCCTGGTCCCTTGCTGCTTGTGGGCTCGAGTCTTGAGTGCAATGATCTATTCAACTACTGTACTAGAGTGAAGATAAAGCTTCTCTGATATTGTCAACATTGAGAATTGTGGATTAGAATTGGATTAGAACCACCAAGTTGCACCAGCAATGGTTGCCTCGCTAACAGTCTGTCTGCCCCTTCTTTATCTGTTGTTTTATAGTATATGCTCTTTAGCTGGTTTTATGTTGCGGGGGGGGGGGGGGGTTGGGTGAAAACTTAAAAAAAAATTCTTACCTCGACGGAGATGCGATTTTTTCCCCGTATCATATCTCTGTCCGCACTGCAGCCTAACATCGAGGAGTTGGCGGCCTTTGCTGGAGACTGATTTTGGGAGCTTTGAAACGCCCCGACGGATGGTATGACTTCTCCGACCACGGGAGAAGAATGTGGGAAGATTAGATTTTATTGCCTTCCATCACAGTGAGGTATGTGGGGAATCTGCTGTGGTGGATGTTTATGTTAACTTTTATGTAGTTGTGTGTCTTGTTGCTTTTTTAAAATATGGCTGTATGGTAATACGAATATCACCGTACCTTAATTGGTACATGTGACAATAAAAGACCTTTGAATTGCATCTGCCAGTTGCCACATATTTTCAGACACTGTTCGCGTGTCTGAACTTGGGTGTACTGATTTTTAGATATCATCCTTTATTTATAAGTAAGCATGAGGACTTTATCCTCCATCACGGAAGACTTTTGCTTCTGCAGTTTTCTCGGGCTCCAGTGGCAAACAGCACAACGTCACCCACTGGCCACATTGCTATCAGGAGTTAATCCAGTATGGCTTTATCTGAATGTTGGTGATACAGCCAATGCTATAGGAAGTGAGTTGGACTGGTCTGAGTAAAAGTTGGGACAGATGGGAGCTCACGGCTGCACATGTCTGGAATTATTTCCCTCTTTCTGCAGAAGCCAGGTTTGATCTTGATCTTTGGTGCTGCTCTGTCGAGTTTGCATCCTTCCTCTGTGATCACGTGGTTTTCCACATCCTTCAACATTCCAAACACGTGCAGGTTGGTAGGTTCATTGGCCGCTGTTAATTTCTCCTAAATTAGACATTGAGTTAATTAACTTCTTGATTAATGAACCTCAAGAGTTTGCCAATGGTAGAATCTGGGAATGTGTAGAGAATAGGATGGCTGAGATTAAGATTCATGTAAAAGATGAGTGCATGATGATCAGCATGGATCTGATGGGCGGAAGAGCCTGTTTCCATGCTATATATTTCTATGAGTGTAAGAGCATAAAGAGCATTCTTTCTTACTTAGAATGCAAGTAAGAAAGAAAGAGAAAGTGATATATTACTTTGCAAACAAGTAACATTGAACTTCTTGTGGTACTCAAGGTATCAAGTTCAAGTTCAAGTTCAAGTTAGTTTATTGTCATGTGTCCCTGTATAGGACAATGAGATTCTTGCTTTGCTTAAGCACACAGAAAATAGTAGGCATTTACTACAAAACAGATAAATGTGTCCATATACCATGATATAAATATATACACACATGAATAAATAAACTGATAGTGCAAATAACAGAAAGTGGTTGGTAATAATCAGAGTTTTGTCCGAGCCAGGTTTAATAGCCTGATGGCTGAGGGGAAGTAACTATTCCTGAACCTGGTTGTTGCAGTCTTCAGGCTCCTGTACCTTCTACCTGAAGGTAGCAGGGAGATGAGTGTGTGGCCCGGATGGTGTGGGTCTTTCATGATACTGCCAGCCTTTTTGAGGCAGCGACTGCGATAGATCCCCTCGATGGAAGGAAGGTCAGAGCCGATGATGGACTGGGCAGTGTTTACTACTTTTTGTAGTCTTTTCCTTTCCAGGGCGCTCAAATTGCCGAACCAAGCCACGATGCAACCGGTCAGCATGCTCTCGACTGTGCACCTGTAGAAGTTAGAGAGAGTCTTCCTTGACAATCCCTCTGTCAAGGAGAGGGGAGTTAGCACATTCCACTTCATACCAAGCGGCGAGAGAGATTCTTGGTAGATTCTGTAGCTCCTGATCTCAATTTTCTCCAAGAGAAATTGCAATAAAATCTGCAAAATCTTACTGTCTTTGGTGCTTGAATGGTGTTAATGTAAAAAGTGGAGTGGGCCGAATGAATGAGCCAGGCACTCTCCCATTCTTGTAAAAACAAAGATGGTGGATGCTGTTTTACCAAGGAAAGAAACAAACTGCTGGAGTACCTCAGCAGGTTAAGCAATATCATTGGAGAACACGAATAGGTAACGTTTCAGGTCGAAATCCTTCTTCAGGCCCATTCTTACTGTTTGCATCCGAGTCTGCTGCTGAGATATTCAGGCTATGCCTGCATTTCCTTGCACTGCAATAACTTGAACTTCTTTTAAATGGCATTTACAGTCTCCCAAATCAAAGGGTTTTGAAAAGGGCTTACTCAGGAAACCCCTCCTGCATCATGTAAACACAACTCCAGGGAACCCTGGGGATGTGATTTTTTTTCAATTGATGTAACTGTTGATTAGGATGTGAGTATCAGTACAAAGAAGACCTTTGGGAGAAAGGGGGAAACATGGGGTGGGCAGAAAGGAAGCTGAAAATGAGAAGATGGGCAAGACAGATATTCAAGAGAAAACTAAACTGCAGCCTGTACTTAATTGTCTGCTGCTGACTGGACCTACAATTAAACAATGCCCCATGCTGAGAGTTTACATGATTTTCAAGTTGATTGCATTGAGCTGTTTGGTTGTTTACTATTTGTATAAAAACAACCTTGAATTTCAGGTGAATATGGGCATTTTATTACTGTGTCTTGTCGCAGAACTTGAAGCTTATGCTGATCTTGATGGAGCCTTTTAAAGTCACAAGTTGATTCAGTTTCTTTGTAGGAACACAGAACATAGAACAGGACAGGAATAGGCCCTTTGCTTCACAATATTCATGCCAAGTAGGATGGCTGGTCAAACTAATCTCTGCCTGCACGCGATCCATCTCCCTCCATTTCCTGCATATCCATACATGTACCTATTTAAAAACATTTCAAATGCCACTATTGTATCTGCCTCCACTACAGCACCACTGGCAGCATCTCCCAGGCACCCACCACTCTCAGAGTTTAAAAAACTTGCCCAGCACGTCGCCGTTAAATTCAGACTGATTGTAGTAGGGAGGGATAAAGTTAGATGGGGGTGAGACGCAATATCATTGTGTTATGTAATAAAAATGTACAATTAATTTAGATGTGTACTCGCTAGAATTTAGAAGATTGAAGGGGGATCTTATAGAAACTTACAAAATTCTTAAGGGGTTGGACAGGCTAGATGCAGGAAGATTGTTCCCGATGTTGGGGAAGTCCAGAACAAGAGGTCACAGTTTAAGGATAAGGGGGAAATCTTTTAGGACCGAGATGAGGAAAACATTTTTCACACAGAGAGTGGTGAATCTCTGGAATTCTCTGCCACAGAAGGTGGTTGAGGCCAGTTCATTGGCTATATTTAAGAGGGAGTTAGATGTGGCCCTTGTGACTAAAGGGATCAGGGGGTATGGAGAGAAGGCAGGTACAGGATACTGAGTTGGATGATCAGCCATGATCATATTGAATGGTGGTGCAGGCTCGAAGGCCCGAATGGCCTACTCCTGCACCTATTTTCTATGTTAATTTTTCAGACTTTGAATTGAAATTACTAGAAACTATCATGCTATGTTTAATGCCAATTATAGTCCCTTAACTCGGTCAGTAGGGGTGCCTAACGGCAGCGGCTCGACTAGTCGTCTGTCTTTTTATTTTTTTATTGTTAAATGTATGTCTTGAGTTAGTTTTTATTTATTTTTTTAGCTGTGTATATGTGGGGGGAAACCATTTAAATATCTTCCCTGTGCGGGGACCCGACTATTCCCTGTCAGGTCTCGGATGTCGTTGGGCCTAACATCGTGGAGCCGGCGGCGACCTCCGGCCGGGACTAACCTGGGGGCTCCAGTTGCAGAGCCTGCGGAACTGACATCGCGGAGCTGGCCAACTTTGGAGCGGGAAGAGCTGTGGTGGCGTGCGGCTGCGACCCGACTTTTGGAGTTTGGAGGCACCGGCCGCAGACCCGGTGGACGGGAACATCGGGAGCTCCAAGTCCCTGGTGGGAGACCGCTTTTCCGAGCTCCGCAACGGCGACTTCTCCCGCTGGAATCGCGGGTTTAAGGACATGGAGCTGGGGCCTAACATCGCCCGGCGTGGCTTTAACGGCCTCAGGACTTACCATCGCCCGCCGGGGGCTTTAACATCGGAGCCCCAGTTCGCCTCGACACTGCAGTTGGACTGCTGGACCACGGGAGAAGGAACAAAGGGAAGAGATAAAGACTTTGCCTTCCATCACAGTGAGGAGATGTTGGAGACTCACTGTGATGGATGTTTATGTAAACTGTGTTAAGTGTGGGTCTTGGATTGTTTTGTAATGTAAAAAACTGTAGAAATGATATTTTGTTCAAACCTAGGTTTGAATGACAATAAATTGCATTCTATTCTATTCTATTCTATTCTTACTTAAGAAACTAAATACTCTATAATCAAATTCTGGAAAACGCTCCTGATGTCTTTAATAGGTCGAATAAATGCTATAAAAATGATCTTTCTACCACAAATCCTATATCTATTTCAATCAATCCCTATATATCTTCCAAAAAAGTTTTTCAAAAAACTGGACTCAGACATTACAAATTTTATATGGGACTATAAATCCCACAGAATACAAAGAACACAACTGAGTAAACCCAAAGAGCTGGGTGGTCTAGCACTCCCTAACTTTATGTACTATAATTGGGCAGTAAATATTAAAAATATGATTCACCTGCTGGACAACTCTGCCCAGCAGGTGGACTGGATTGTAATGGAGAGAGAGGACTGCTCTCCGTGCAATATAGGAGCGACTCTCCTCTCACCAATGAATCTGAATAACAAAAATTACAATAAAAATTCAATTATACATAGCACAATTAGAACTTGGAAACAAATAAAACAGAATCTAAAATTAAGAAATCTATCTCTTTTATCGCCAATAGTCAATAATCCGTCATTTAAACCTTCTACTATAGATAAATCGTTTACACAATGGGAAAGAATAGGAATCAAAACGTTCGGAGACGTATGAATTTGGAAAATTATTATCATTTCAACAATTACAACTGAAATATAATTTGAGAAATAATCAATATTTTAAATATCTTCAAATGTGTGACTATCTGAAAAAATACACAAAAGACTATCATAACATGCCTCCAGACTTACTGGACGAAGCAATGAAGACAAAGGCCGAATCAGCAAACCTAATATCATATTTATATAACACTATTTTAAATATAGAAATACCTACAACTGACGGTATTAGAAGTGACTGGGAACAAGAACTAGCTATAAAAATTTCAAAAGAGAGCTGGGATTTGTGCATTTACTATTTGTGCATAAATGCTCGATCAACGTAAGACATACTCTAATTCAATTCAAAACATTACATAGACTATACTATTTAAAAACCAAAATAAATAAACGTTTCCCTAAAGTCTCACCCATTTGTGATAAATGTCAGTCTCAAGAAGCTACCATAGCGCACTCTTTTGTTTTTTGTATAAAAATCCAAAAATTCTGGAACGAAATATTTGAAATTTTCACAAAATTATTTAAAATAAAACTGATACCAAAAGCAGAATGGATTATCTTTAGAATAACGGAAGGTAGCCCTGAACTAAACGTGTTTCCAAAGAATTTATTTAATTACGGGCTAATAACGGGAAAAAAGCTTATACTCAAATTCTGGAAAAACGCTCCTATACCAACAATAAAAATGTGGATTTCAAACATGTTCGAAACATTACACCTGGAAGATATGAGACTCCTCCTCGCAGGCAAAGCAGACCGCTTCCAAAAGACTTGGTCTGCATTTATGAGCTTACTAGAAGCATAAGGTGCAACAGTAATTTAAAAAATAAATGGTGCCAGGATCTGGTAACGGGGGATGAAAAATATGGTTGATATATCCCATTTTGCGGAGTTTTTTTATAATAGAGCGATTGTTTCTCTTTCTTTCTTTCTTTTCTAGGGTCTATTTCTTAACTTTCTTCTCTAACTCTCTCTCTAATGGGCTCTCTTTTTCCAACACTTTCCTGCACTTTCATGACTCTTTCTCACTTTCCTTTCTTTTTTTTTTTTTTTTTATATTTATTTATTAGAAGTAGACATATTATACAATGTAATTACATATTATAGTAGAAAAAAAAACTTTTCATATACATCAGTCATACATTATTAAAATTTTCCATTATCAATTACTTCTGCTTCTAGTATTTTTATTTTTTATAGAAAGCGAGAAAAAGAGAGGGTAGAAAGTTACAAATAAAAGAGGAAGCAAAAAAAAAACAAAAAAAAAAACACAACAGAAAAACAAGGAAGGTGGAATGGGTTACCTGTGATACATCAATGGAGATAGGTTCGTAGGTTATAAAGTATAGAGTATAGTTTTTCATCTGTTCCTGAGTTCAAGTTTCAGCTGGGTCCTCGTGCTGTGCCAGTCTATCCCTTCAGATAGTTAATGAATGGAGCCCAAATTTTATGGAAAAGATCTTGTTTGTCCATTAAGACAAGTCTAATTCTTTCTAAGTATAGGGTCTCCGACATTTCCGTAATCCACATTTTGATTGTGGGGGTTGTAGGGCCTTTCCAAAATTTTAATATTAATTTTTTTCCGGTTATTATACTGTAATTGAGGAAGTTTCTTTGGTTTGTTGTGAGTGTTAAGCTTTGTTCTGATATTCCAAGTATTATTAATTTTGTGTCTGGGTCCAATTTTGTATTAATAACTTTTGAAGTTATTTCAAAAATATCTGTCCAGAAATGTTTAAGTTTTATACAGTTTGCAAAAGTATGTGTTAAATTAGCCTCTAAATGTAGACATTTATCACAAATAGGAGAGATTTGTGGGAAAATTCTATTTAGTTTTATTTTAGAGAAGTGTAGTCTATGTAAGACCTTGAATTGTATTAAAATATGTCTGGCATTTAATGAACATTGATGTATTTGTTGTAAACTTTCGTCCCACATATCTTTCGTGATAGGATGACCTATTTCAATTTCCCATTTGTATCTATGTAGTTCGGTCGGTGGTACCTCGTTATTTAGTAGGGTGTTATAAATATAAGCTATTAGTTTTTCAGTATTAGGATGCTTGTTCAGACACTCATCAAGAATTTCTGATTCCCTATTCTTGTAAACTTGTGTATTAGATTTAACATAATCTCTAATTTGTAGATATCTGAAAAAATTATTTGAGTGCAGTCCATAATTCAGTTGTAACTCTTGAAATGAAAGAAAAGTACCTTTCCCATAAAGATGTCCTATATTTTTGATTCCATGATTTTTCCATTGTGTGAAACCTTTGTCCATAAAGGATGATTTGAACAAAGGATTATTTACAATGGAATTATTTACTTTCCTTTCTTAAAGCTCAAAAAATGAAGGGGTACAACAAATGTAATAAGATATATGTGGTGTGTATTACTGTAAATTATTGTACTTCTAATAAAAAATTAAAAAATAAAATAAAAATTCAGACTTCAATTAACAATGGAAAATGGTGTAATTATATTTAAACGGAACATTTTCCCTGGTATTCTTGCTTGGGTGTAACTGGCACAATCAGGACTACTATTGCATTTGTTTTTATTATTGTTATAATGTGCATGCTTTGGCTGCGTTCAAATAATGATATTCTGTGATTAGTGTGAAAACGTACTCAGGGGAATACTCAAACTACCAATGGTCTATTGAAAATGTTAAATATGCTCTATATAATACATTCCTGAGCTCATTTAGATTGTTGAGCAAAACATTGCAATACATGGTCAATTTTTAGGTGATGTTCAACATGCCTGCCATTTTGGTGAGGATTGACACATGCTGGTAGGGAGCATGGGGCAAGAGTTTGGGGGCTAACTTATTGTGATAGAACTAACAAAGCAGACCCTTGATACGAGGCTCACAGGCCATCTTCAAGTTGTTCACAAACACCATAGTAACACTCAGAACACACTCTGCCAGACACTCAATGGCAGTTCACCCTTCGTGGTCAAATGCAATTTTGAGTTTGTCTTGCATTTTTCTCTTGCAGGTAGTGGCCTTCGGATGAAAAGCAAAAAGGGAGAGGAGTTCCAGCACAGGTCGGCAGTATAACTCACAATAGCGGTGTGGATGAGAGACCATGTGGAGTGCATCTGGCCCTCTTGGCTTCATGTCACCATGGAGTTTGTGTGTGGGCCTTTTGGGGTTGGTTCTATTCCAGCCCAAGTAGTCAGAGGTTACCTACAATTGGAGAATCTAATGTTCATGCCGTTAGGTTGTAAGCTACCCAAGTAGAAAATGAGATGCTGTTCATCCAGTTTGTGTGAGGTCTCACTCTGGCTATGGAGGAGGCCCAGGACAGAAATGTCAGTGTGGGAATGGGAAGTGGTTAAAATGGTTCACAGTAGGCCTCGGCAGATTGAGTGCAAGAGTTTGGCGAAACGGTCGGCGAGTCTAACATTGGTCTCGTCTATTTACAATGATGCATAACATGCTGTTTGTTTCTAATTGCTTATTTACATTGTCACACGGAGTCAGTATGACCCCACCTAGTTGAATTGTTTTAACAGCATCTTCGGAAGTGCTCCATTTTGCACCTCAGTTTAGTTTCTTGTCATGTGTACCGAGGTACAGTGAAAAGCTTTTGTTGCGTGCCTTGCCAATGTCCTGCACTTCCTTAATACTTATTTGGTCTTAAGGACATAATGTAGGTTAGAAGAAAATCCTGAATTAATTCAAATTTGGTTTTAATTGCTTTTGCAGTTTTTGTATCTTGCCTAGATCAAAAACAGGGTGGTGTGATGGCTATATGTAGGCACTTAATCATGCATAATTGACTCTTATTCAGAGTACATCATATGTAATTATTTCAGGGTAAGGGAAACAGAGCACAAACTACATTAATGTTCCTGGCTTTTACCTGGCAACAGGTAAGCATCAAATGATGTCATTATTCATGTAATGTCATATCTTTTCAAATAACATAAATTGGAGCTGATGGTTCACTCTGACTCTATTGAAACAGACCTAGGAACACATCCCACTCTTTGATCAGTGAAGAGTCTCCTTGTTGTGAGTCTTCACTGACACACATCCTACTTGGACCTCTCTGATGAACAATGCAGTTGTGGGCTCAGGTTTTCCACATTTGTCATCACTGAGGTGCAAGTAATATCTGCCTAAGATGAAAGGACTTTCGGGGTCCCTGGACAGTCGAGGGAGGAGGTATAGCGACAGGTGTTGCAGCTTCTGCGGTTGCAGGGGAAGGTACCTGGGCAAGGGGTGGTTTGGGTGGGAAGGGGCGAGTTTACCAGGGAGCTGAGGAGGGAATGGTCTCTGCGGAAGGCGGGATGGGGTGGAGATGGGAAAATGTGGCTAGTGGTGGGATTCCGTTTGAGGTGCCGGAAATTTCGGAAGATTATGTGTTGTATGCGACGGTTGATAAGGTGGAAGGCAAGGACTAGGGGGACTCTGTCTCTGTTGCGACTAGGAGGAGGGGGAGCAAGGGCGGAGCTGCGGGGTACCGAGGAGACACGAGTGTGAGCATCATCTATGATGGGAGAGGAGAATCCCCATTCCCTAAAGAATGAGGCCATCTCAGATGTTCTAATACAGAACACCTCGTCTTGGGCGCAGATGCGGCATAGACAGATGAATTGGGACTGGGGATAGTCTTTGCAGGATGCAGGGTGGGAAGAAGCCTATCGAGATAGTTGTGGGAGTCAGTAGGTTTGTAATAGACATCAGTCAATAGTCTATTTCTTGTGATGGAGACTGTTAGATCAAGAAAGGGGAGGGAGGTGTTGGAGATGTCCAAATAAATTTGAGTGCAGGATGAAAATTGGTGGTGAAGTTGATGAAGTCCACGAGTTCTGTATGGGTGCTGGAGGTAGCACCGATGCAGTCATCAATGTAATGGAGTTAGAGTTCGGGGATAGGGTTAGTGTACGTTAGGGATTGTTCAACGTATCCAACAATGACTCAGGCGTAGCTGGGGTCCATGCGGGTGCCCATAGCTGCTCCTTGGACTTGGAGGAAGTAGGAGGAGTCAAAGGAGAAGTTGTTGAGGGAGAGGCCCAGCTCCACTAGGCGGAATAGAGTATTAATAGAGGGAAATTGGATGGTTCTGCGGTCGAGGAAGAAACGGAGGGCTTCAAGGCCTTCCTGGTGTGGGATGAAGGTGTAGAGTTACTGAACGTCCATAGTAAAGATGAGGGAGTGGTGGCTCAGAAAGCGGAAGCACCAGGCTACCTGATCCACTGAGGGGTAATGTTAAAGTTAAGTTGATATATAAGCATTAGTGAGATGTCCACCATTTATAGTGACTGGGTGGAAAATTGCACAGCTTACACCACTGAATCACAAAAGTATATGAGTGGAGAAAATACAGCTGCCATGACTTACACAGAACATCATTTTTAAGGCTTTGCATCTCACATTTAATGAAAAATCAAATGAAAAACAAGTTTAACTCTGTAGTATATAATAGTTATAGAACATTATAAAACTATCAACACTTTGACCTTATCTAAGATCAGTGGCTGAAATTCAGAGACAATATATATAGAAAGGCAAACTTCCCAGTGATGTGATCTATCACCTTCACACAACTTGTAGCTTGACATTATAAAATACGTCAGATGTACTCAACATCTGGAAAACAAATACAAGCATTAATTGGCTGCAGATGGCATATAAAATGTTCAGAAGTCGCTTTTGTAGCATAGTATCTGGCATGTTGCATTAAGTACTCAAAAGGTATTTAAATAAAATTAGAGAAATTAAGAACCATTTTTGTTTGAACTATATTGTGGGAGAACTGCAGAATTCGTAACAAACATCAATAAATCTGAACTCTTCTGAGGCATACAGTGTTCCCTTAAGATCCTGTGATATAAATTATTTAAAAAACATTGTTATGGGATTTTTGTCTTTTTATAATGCTTTATCTTTTATTTTTAATTTTTTTAAATTATTTTTATTAGAAGCAATTGTACAAAGATAAAACATTCGGCATCTAAGATTATACAATTATTGTACAGCTTCATTTTTAACCGTATAACCTGAAAATGAAAAAAGAAAAGAAAAAGAGAACAAGAGAGGGAAAAAGTGAGAAGTGAAAAGATAGCTCGAAAAAGCACAAAGAAAAGATCCCTAAACTACCAAAGTAGCGTGGCCGAAAAATATAAAGATAAAAAAGAAGAAAAAGAAAAGTGGAGATATACCTGCCCCTCGTCCCCCCACCGCCCACCTCACCCAGCCCAGGATCGGATTTAAATTTGATTTGTGTTGCGCCATACTATTCTTGTAAGAATTCGGTGAAGGGTGTCCATGTCTTGAGAAATTGATCTGTTTTTTCTGCCAAGACAAGCCTAATGTTTTCCAAATGTAGTGTCTCGGACATGTTTGTAACCCACATCTTCACTGTAGGGACTGTTGTCTGTTTCCAAAATTTAAGCATTAGTCTTTTCGCCGTTATCAGGCCCTAGTTAAGGAAGCGTCTTTGGAATAGTGTTAGCTCAGAACAGGCTTTTGACATACCTAGTGCGATCAATTTTATGTTGGGGTCCAATTTTATTTTAAGTATTTTAGAAAAGATATCAAAAATTCCCCTCCAGAAGTTGTGTGATTTTATACAGGAAGCAAAGGAATGGGTTATGGTTGCTTCTTGGAGGAGACATTTATCACAAATAGGGGAGACATTTGGGAAGATCTTATTCAATTTAGACTTTGAGTAATAGTCTATGCAGTATTTTAAATTGTATTAGCGAGTGCCTAACATTAAGAGAACAGTTGTGTATATATATTGTCTTTTTATAATGCTACCGATGAATTATTTCTATCCAAATGCACATCTGTGAACATTGCTAGATGACAATAATTATACCGATTTAAACAATATACAGTATAATTATCACAACTGGTTATACATAACATGGAAAAGGATATAATTTCCTTATAACTGATCATTTAAATGTCTGTGATGCTTTTTGCAGGCGAGATGACAATGGAGCAATGTTTCTTTTCCTTTTCTTGTGGATTACATTATAATTTTTTATTAAAAATGTATTACGTATTAGAGTACAATGTTTGAATTGAATCAAATGAGTTGCCAAATCTGCCTCCCTACTGTCCATGCTATATGAGGGATAAAATATTAGGATCCCAGATGTTAAAATGCAAATGACTAGAAATTGGATTTCTTTTCTTTTTTTGATGACAAATGTGCTGTGTAGTGCATCTAATGCCCGAGTAGGTCCCCTGTAGAAATTTATGAAAAATAACTTTGAAAAGGTGTTATGGCACCTTACATGTATCTGCTGAACCTGCTGCATTTTAAGATCGTCAGGCCTTGAATTCTCTCTGTGGCAGCTGATGTTTGGCAACATAAAAGGTGGTATGGACATGAGTGGAAATATTACCATCTGGTTTGGGAATTGCTCTGCCCAGGACAAGAAGGCTCTACAGAGAGTAGTGCGTTCAGCCGAACGCACTATGGGAACTTCACTCGCCCCCCTGCAGGAACTATACATCAGGAGGTGCAACTCCAGAGCCAATAAATTCATGGGAGACCCCTTCCACCCATGCAACGGACTGTTCCAGCTGCTACGGTCAGGCAAACGCCTCCGTTGCCATGCTGTGAGAACGGAGAGGTTGAGAAGGAGTTTCTTCCCAGAGGCCATTCGGACTGTAAACTCCTATCTCACCAGGGACTAACTTTACTGAACGTTTTTCCTTCCAATATTTAATATGTAAAAGATTATGTGTGTGTTTATGATTGTGTTTATAGTTTGTATGGTTGTCTGTTTGTTTGTCTTTTTGCACAAAGTCCGCGAGCATTGCCACTTTTCATTTCGCTGCACATCTCGTATGTGTATGTGACGAATAAACTTGACTTGACTCGACTTGACTTGAGTGACATAGAGATCTCCTGGAGGGAGATGCTGTAAGGCAAGCCCCAGGTCATAGTCAGGTCACCGAATAAGAACTGTGCCACTAATGGTTTCACTGCAAGTGCAGAATAATCAGAGATCGTTACAGGCAACTCAGACGTGTTTAATCCTTGGCCTTGCTAGTGATGGAGCAAATAGTCTTGTACCTTGATCATAAATTATGAGCTTCGTAGATGTGTGTAAGGCATCAATGTAAATATACAGACCCTATAATTGGCATCTCTCCATGCAATATGCAATGCTCCTAATCTCCTTGTGACCATTCCCCAAGAGCTCAGTTTATGTCGGTACAGGAGGACATGTTCCATGTGGAACTTCTGTTGCCACTAGATGTGTAATTGATGCCAGGAAAATGCCAGCCAAGCCCAGTGAATTTTGCAAGGTGGCAGCAGTAACATGGGCACAATTTGACTTGGAAATAGTTGCTGTCAAGATTTAACCCGGCTAAAATGGAATTTCTATGTGTTTTACCATAAGTAAAACAGGAGTTAATGGATCCAACTTCTCTGATTTTTTTAATGTAAAGAACATGTGCGTGAAGAGATTTTTCATCTTGAATGTGAGCATGTAACAGCCAAGTGACAAAAATTGTGAAACATCAGTTTCAGTTTAAATAGTGTTCCATTGGTGGATGTAATCCTATTGTGGTCCCCAAAGACACTTCTAGAACATAATATTCCACTATACTTGGCCTAATCAATGGCACGATTTTGAATATTTTCTGATGATATTCACGACAAAAATAATTCAATAGTGATGCATAAACAAACTGTTTGAAACAGACAATCGGAGACGATGGGTCCAAGTCATTTTCCTTTCTGCCTTCTGTTCCACCACAGAGGATGTTATAAGTCCGAGACATGGAGGAAGGTGCAAGCTCTACTCATTTCTCGATGTCGTCAAGAACTGCCGCCTTTCAGTTCATGCTGTTCTTTCGGCTGCTACGATCGGCTGGGTTATTGTGCTCCTGGTTTTTCCAATGTAAGCTTGCATGTTTGGAAGTGTCATTCATTGGCATCACATTCATCAGAGCCTGACTCTGGCAACAGCAGCACAGACAGGACTGAAAAATACACAAGTAACACATTAGCTTTCTACTTAGAAACTACAGCAGAAACTGCAGTGAGAGAAGGACGGCTTAGAAAAGACATGCAGTGTTGAGCCAGCATGGACTCGATGAATTGATTTTCATATAAATATGGAATATGACTAGGAAGGGTCAGTGCCTCAGTGACCTGAACTGGTTAGTTCAGTGAATGAAGAGAACAGAGGTCCGTGCATTCACAACTGTAATGTTACATTGCGTATCTGTCTACCGCCTGATGCCGGTGGGAATGATGTTTATGCCTCAGGAAGAAATAAGAACTGACCCAGGAGATATGAACAATTCTGGTTGACGGAGGAAGAGGGTGGACTGCAGCAGTGAATGTCCACAGTTTTGAGATAGGACCCGGAAGAAGGAGTTCCATCTGCAGCACGTGGCCCCCAAACCCATTCCAATATTTCATCCATTGAACAGGCGATCGGTATACTAACGCCTTGTTAGTAGATCTACTAAATGTCACTGATGTTTACCATGGTGCTATGAGAGAGTGCTAATTGACACTGGTTTGAATGAATGTTATAGTTAGCCATTAAGCGTAGCCAGTTAGCTCCTTCCAAGAAGCAAATGCCATCTCTGGGGATTGCAAGGAAAGATTAGAGCTCCTCTGTCCTAAACACCCTCACCCCCTTCCCAAACAGTCCCTTATCTTCAATTGGTGAGCACCTCCTGAGCTTTCCAAGATTTTCTGCTGACTTTGCCACCTATTCCAGGTAGGAAATTAAAACAATGCAAATCTAAACGAGGCTCTGGAATTAAAATAGCTCTAGCTTAATTTCTGGAGCAATGGGTGAGCCATTACAAACCCACAAAGAGTTAACGCCAAGGCTTGGGTGTTCAGCTATCATTTAGTTAAATAAAAAGCCATACCAAGGGCTTCTGGGTCCTATTAAACCTGCTTTAGAATCAAATCTCTGCACGCTTCATGAAGCTAAATGTAAAGGCACTTTCCTGATGTCTTGCAGCAGAAAATCTGCCATACGCTGTTCTTATTTTTACTTTTCATAAATACGGAAACTGATGTAATATATTCCATTAAAACATTTATGATTATACCATGTGATTCAAACTTACAGAATTTTGATAGGTTTGGATAGAGTGGATGTGGAGAGGATGTTTCCACAAGTTGGAGAGTCTAGGTTAAGAGGTATAGCCTCAGAATTAAAGGACGTTCTTTTAGAAAGGACATGAGCCATTTATTTAGCCAGAGGGTGATGAATATGTGCAATTCTTTGCCACAGATGGCAGTGGAGGCAGTCAGTGGATATTTTTAAGGCAGAGATAGATATTCTTGATTAGTACAGGTATCAGAGGTTACCGGGAGAAGGCAGGAGAATGGGGTTAGGTGGGAGAGATAGACAGCCATGATTGAATGGTGGAGTAGACATGATGGTCCGAATGGCCTAATTCTATTCCGATTCCTTATGAACTAATTAATGTTTTCTAGCACAGGCAAACAAATTAATCCTGATTAGTATGTCAGTTTTATATATATATATATACAAAAGAACACACCCATTTTCGTTGGGACTTGGGAGGGCTCCAGATTCCAATAACATATCCCTTAAAGTGAGGTTCCTACCTGGAAGCAATTCTTAAATTTCTTGCTCACGAAGTAGAGAGCGATGGGGTTTATACATGAATTCAGAGTTGCCAGATTGATACCAATGAAGTCCAATACCAGCAGATTGCTAATGAAAGGAACAATCCACTATTAGTGCATTACAGGTATGAACAATCTCATGCGATCTATTTTGAAGAATGAAAATATAATTCATCAAATGATCAACTTGTTGCTGCTGCTGCTACTGAATAATTTGCTAACTCGCCTCTCCATTCTGAAACAGACACGCCCTGAAATGTGGGCTTGAAGGAGTAAGCTCACCACATAATATTATCTGCCAAGCATTTTTCCTTAGTACAATTCAAGAAAAGCAGCCTTAAATAACTGCTGATTAGAATGAGGAACATCGTCATGACGCATATTCATTTTTACAAAAATAAGGCAAGGGTTTTAAAGCAATTTGTCACTAAATCAATATGTATTATATTATATGAACTTTGGTTAAGAACATGCATGCATTTTGAGCTCCCCAAATTCAACATGTTAGCTGTGATTCATTAGACTACTTTCTGGTTTTCTCTTTAATATGAAGCAAATATTTGACAAATTTTCGCAGGCATGGTTTGGAAGAAAATTGAGTTAGGCCTTGAGTAACAGCTGAGGCAAATAGATCATCTTTGTCCCTCTGGAATACAAAGTTTTTTTTTGCTCTTAAATATCTATATAAATATTAAAAGATGGACTCAGAAGAGCATATTTAATGTGAAGTAGACATTGTCAGTTGCTGGACCTTATATCAAGCCATTGGTTTGCCTGGAATAGAAGAGATTATGCATGGATCTGATAGAGGCAGTTTGAATCATAAGTAACACAGAGTAAATAGAGGGAAACTTCCCATTGCCAGAAGAATCAACAGCCAGTGAACTTAAACTGGGGTGCTTTGGGGAAAGATGTATTATGAAATCATCTATTATGTACCCAAAAGTGGATGTGTTTAGTGATCCTGAGTCCTAAAGTATTTTACAAAATAAGTACACATGAAACAAAAATAAATTGTCCCTAAATACTTAAAGGAAGATATGGGACATATTCTTCAAGGTAACTTCTGAGAATGGGACAGAGATTATGGACTGAAATTACATTCCTTAACAAATGGGCGGTGTAAGAATTCCCTTTTTGAAAATGTTCCCATGAACTCCATTCCCTGTAACAGTATGGTCCTATTCTGGCCACAGTGGCTATTTGACAGCTTTGATAGCCATTGAGACAGAGCATGTGGCTTCATTAACTGTCAATGTCATCAGTGGCTGGAAATGTAGGGGGAAGGTCACTTCTCAAGAGACGGAAGTGATGAGCAAGCTGGAACAAATAATGTTGGACTAGCGAGTTCAGCTCACTTGTCACTAGACGATCTGTTGCTGTGCCATCATATCTCAGCAATGGTCTTGCATTCATAACCTTATGAGAGCATATTTATAGGATACTTTAGTGGTGAGTGCGCTTCAAAATTAAAATGCTCTGAGTAAATTCTGAAAGAATAAAAGGTGCTATGCAACTGTAGGTTCCTTCCTGTATATTAACACAATGCAAATCTATGATGTGTTTTCCTGTTCTATGATGGTAAACATGTAATTTTAAACAGACAGCCTTAAACTGGTTAATAATTTTGATAATTCTGTGGAAAAATAAATTTCAACAAACTCATTAACAATTCACATCAGTATCCCTGAAAGGAAATTCAAGATTCATGTAAAGAAAATGTAACTTGTTGCTCTAACTTACTTAAGCAATTCACATCTGTTTGGGTTAAACTCATGGTAAATAGTCATCTTTAAAATTCTGCCAAGATGGAGAGGGAACCAGCACAGACCAAAAATCACAACTAAAAATAAAACTGTTTTGGCCACTTCTCGACGCTGAAAAATAAACACAAAAGGAAGCTTTAGTTCAATGAATATTAACCACTTGTACGTAGCCACAAGTCAAAAAACCATTTCCCAACCCAAATATCTGTTAACTGAGGGTCTTGTATTTACCAAACAGTTGGACCTAACCACATACTACTCATTCTGGTATAAAGTCATAGAGAGGTATTCCAGCTCTGTGTAACATTGTAAATTGTCCCATTACTTGTAAAATGAGTGAGATATCTCATGAAGTCATATGGCACAGAAATGGACTCTTTAGCTCCATGCTGCGTTCTATACCAAGGAATTTTGATATACTCATCTCAATACTGCTTAAATGTTATGTTTAAGTTTATGTAATGTTATGTTATACATAAAACTTACAAAATTCTTAAGGGGTTGGACAGGCTAGATGCAGGAAGATTGTTCCCGATGTTGGGGAAGTCCAGAACAAGGGGTCACAGTTTAAGGATAAGGGGGAAATCTTTTAGGACCGAGATGAGAAAAACAGTTTTCACACAGAGAGTGGTGAATCTCTGGAATTCTCTGCCACAGAAGGTAGTTGAGGCCAGTTCATTGGCTATATTTAAGAGGGAGTTGGATGCGGCCCTTGTGGCTAAAGGGATCAGGGGGTATGGAGAGAAGGCAGGTACAGGATACCGAGTTGGATGATCAGCCATGATCATATTGAATGGCGGTGCAGGCTCGAAGGGCCGAATGGCTTACTCCTGCACCTATTTTATTTGTTTCTATTCCCTGATTTAAAAAAATACAATAATACAATAATGTTTCTATGTGAGGATCTGTCTCCAAATTTCAACCACTCTCTGAATGAAAAGGTTCTTCATCTAATCCCCCTCTAAATATCCTTAACTGAAACTATATCCTCTGGTTATACGTATCTCTGCTAAAGACAAATGTTTCTCACTTTCTACCAAATTTACAGCACTCATTTTGCATCAACCATGATCATGTTAAATGGTAGGGCAGGGTTGAAAAACATATGGACCTCCTCTGCTCATACTTCCTTGTGGTTTTGTCTTCATTCAACAACACACTTAGTCACTACCCTGAATATTTCAATTATATTACTTAGCAGGATCTCCCCTTAAAAACAGTCTTGCTGACGATCGCTGATCGGTCCCAATCTCTCCAAGTGCAGTCTAATCCTGTCACTCGGAATCTTTCCCAATAATTTACCTTTCACGTGTTGGACTCACCCCATCGTACTTATCCTACTGCCAATCTTGGATAAATGTACCACATTTCCTGTCCTCCAGCCATCTGGCACCTCTTGAGATTTGAAAGTCTCTGCCAAAGCCCTAGCAATCTCTTCACTTACCACTCAACTGATCTTGGGAATGTATGCACTTTTAAGCCGCTAGGACATTAAATACTCCTCTTCAATGATTATTCGGTTGGAAATTCCACTGTTCCCCACCCTGAATTCTCCAACTATAATGTCTTTGTCCATAATGAATATAGAAATGAAGTATTAATTTAAGACTTCACTTGCATCCTCTGGCTCTATACATAAGATTGTCATGTTGGTCCCTAATAGGCTACCTCTTTCCCTGGTTACTCTTGTGCCCTTAATTTAATTCCAAACTGATTTGGGATTTTTTTTGTCCACAAGAGCTATTGTGTGCGTTTGCTTTGCTTTTAGAGATAGCAAAGAGAACATGCAGTTCTCTTAATAGGAACTTGATAAGCAAATACATTTGGTAGTATTTCTCTCTGATTTGCCCACATATTTACTCCTCTATCTTCCACTAACTATTTGGAGACTCATAGCACAAATCCAGAAATATAATTGCCCCATTTTGTTTCTACATTTCGACCACATGTCCTCATTTGATGAACCTTCTAGGATTTCCACCCTTCGTGATGAACATTGGACACCTTGATTAATATTTGCAATGTGACCGTCTCATTCATACCAACCTCCAACCCACGTTGCACATGAAGACTATATACATTGGAATTTTGAACTGCACTCTTACTCATCTTAGTTCAGTTTAGAGATACAGCGCGGAAACCGGCCCTTTGGCCCACCGGGTGCGCGCCGACCAGCGATCCCTGCACATTAACACTCTCCTACACCCACTAGGGACAATTTTTACATTTACCAAGCCAATTAATCTACAAACCTATACGTCTTTGGAGTGTGGGAGGAAACCAAAGATCGCGGAGAAAACTCACTCAGGTCACGGGGAGAACGTACAAACTCCGTACAGACAGCACCCGTAGTCGGGATCGAACCCGGGTCTCCGGCGCTGCATTCGCTGTAAGGCTGCGACTCTACCGCTGCGCCACTGTGACCATGATCTGTCAATAATTTATCTGAGACAACAATAATATCATAATCCCATATCTTAATCAAAACCCTCAGTTCATCTGCTTTACTTCCCCGACTCTATATGTTACAATGGATGTAATCCAGCCCTGCATTCTTGCCCTGTGCCTTCAGGGTGCATTGTCAAATCCATTTATGCTTCGTGGACTGGACTTGTACCATTTTCCATCTATATTTTTCTGTTCATTACCACCTACTGTACTACTGCACTAAGTCTCATTCCTGTGCCTACTGGGATGTCTTAGATTACCTTCTGTATTTGTCTGTTGTTCACCTTTGCTATACTCTTGAGTCCCAGTTGTAGTACTAAATCAAAGCCATCCAAAGTACATAAAAATTCGGATGAAGATTGTCTGATCTGAAATATTGCCCCCTGACCTGCTGAGAGCTTCTACCATTTCTGTTTTTATTTCTAGTATCTAGTTTTGTGATTTTCAGCAGATAAAAGTGCATTATTGTGTAGCCAAATTTGGGATAGTTTGAAATGCTCTTTCATCCCTTGGAAGAGTTCGCCACTTCTTCATCAACCCCAATATCGCTTGTGTAACATCTTTCTGACTAACAAAAATACATGAATGAAATTATGTCGGAATAGTGGACAAACGGGATCCACAGTTTAACCGGAGAATTGATAGTACATTGAGGACAACTTCAAATAGTTTCATATCTGGCTCACTCACTTTTAGTCTGGTTCTCCACTGAAAGAACAGGATTGGCAAACTGACTTTGTGATTTTATTTTTGGAATTATTAACAATGTAATTGAAATTTTTGGAAGCTTTGATTATACATTAATTTACAATAGCTTTCACTGTATATAACTGGAAGGGGGTTGAAAACGAATGGAAAACGAGTAAATTACGAATGGAATTTACGAAGGATAGCCTAGGAGATTGAAACACGTTGAAACTGAGAAGATGGGTCAGTATAGATGGTACAATTCTTTTATGATACCAATGGATAGTTGAAAGATTTTACCTGTTTCAAGTGTTCGCTCAGAGTGATCCGTAAACTCTTGTTCCTCTTATTCAGCATCTCACAGGTCATTAGAGTGTAGAAGAAAGCAGTGCAGGCCAGAGGCATGCAGAAATAAAACACGAACACCCACCAGTCCTTCACACTGATGTAGAACTGCAAGAGAACACATCATATTCGGTTTAGATGCAAGCAGCAGACACAGAGCCAACAAAATACACTCTTCTTTTTAGTTATTCACGTAAAGCGCATTTTCAAATGTACAAACTTGTTGTAATATTGAAAATCTCTGTTGAAAAACTGAAAAACAGTCCAGGCCACATCAAAGGTTGGATTAGTAATGAGCCAACTTTTCAGTTGATCACAATGGCAGTATACCTCTGGCAAGGCAGAATATGCCTCCCTGTGTTTCCTGTCTTAATACCAGTCAAATTCTTTATGTCAGGAATGTTTGAATAAATCTGTTTGTCTGGATCCTCCTTTGATTTTTAATTCCCACTGCAGAAATTCCTTCCTGGGGTGCTGAACAAAGACAATGCCACAAGGCCCCTTTGCCAAGTCACCAATTCCATCCCTGCCCTTGCACTATCTGGGACTGAATCAGAATATTCACAATCTTAGGACAATCAGAGCCCCATATGATCTCCCGACCTCGTACCTGAGCCATTAATAATACCGACTTCTGCCTCTTGATTTATCCTGCCTGATCTCACTGGCTATTGACACTGACATCCATGTCTCTGGAAACTCCATTTCCAATGCTCCCATCTTACAAACCCACCTCCCAAAACTCATCCCAAACTCTGTAGTCCTTACGCTATTTGTGCTTTTAGATGTACTTACTTGGAGGTGCGCATTCACCTCCTTTGGTCCTTACTCCTGACTACTTTCTGATGTTTAAATCCCTCCATGGTCTGTCCCCTTCATCTCCTTTGCTCACTGCCCCACCATTGGTACTCATTCCACCAATTGCCCTGGCATTAATTGCTGACATTCACTTCCAAAACAACTCCACCTGGCCTTTTCTCTTCCTAGTTGATTTTTAAGATCAAGTTTTTGCGAAGCTATAGTAATATGGTTGATAGTAAATAGACGGCAAATCGAATCGCCATGTTCAGTACCATGACAGTTTTGTGCAAAGTGTGCAGCTGTTCTTTGTGTGTCAGATACTGCTTATGATGATTTGTGTACGCTTCAGCTGGCCTGAATGATTTAGTCTAGTATAGAAACATAGAAAATAGGTGCAGGAGTAGGCCATTCGGCCCTTCGAGCCTGCACCGCCATTCAATATGATCATCCAACTCAGTATCCTGTACCTGCTTTCTCTTCATACCCCCTGATCCCTTTAGCCACATCTAACTCCCTCTTAAATATAGCCAATGAACTGGCCTCAATTACATTCTGTGGCAGAGAATTCCAGAGATTCATCACACTCTGTAAAAAATGTTTTTTGTAAAAAATGAATTACTGTGATGTTTAAAACAAAATACATTAATCACTGAAAAGTAGACTGGTGATATAAACAAACCTTTCCTGAAAACAACTAAATATAAAGTGAATAGGAAGTTCAACTGTTTTGAATTAGACTGATGAATGGACACATGGTAGGGAAGCCACAGCTTTGTTGGGTGCAAATCCACACTCTATGGGAAGCCTAACAAGAGTAGCCACCTGGAGGAGAACAGGCTGTGCTTATTCGAGGCTGAGCAGCAGTTGGTGTTGCTGAAGGCCACACTTCTTCTTCTTCTTGCGTGTGGCGTGCACAGCCTAAAGTTGTAGGACAACTTGTTCTATTTGATCTTACTTGATTGTGCACGCCAGGTTGATTGCATTCGTCGAAACAGGGCGGACCACGTGAAGGTTGCAATCTCCCACCCCTAGGCCACACTGAAAGCACATTTCAGGAGGTAGATACCTTGTGGCTTCAATGTCTGCAGGCAGAGATCATGTGGCAGGAGACCCGGAGTGGATTTCACTCTTGAATTTATATTCAGCTCAGAGCGGTGGAACGGTGGAGGTTGCTCTGATGGGTCAGCCAGAGCCAGAGCCATTGCGCCTCAGCTGTAGAGGACTGTGGAAGAGAGGGAATGCAATAACCGTAGGAGATCTGATGGGTATTGCTTTGGCTGCAGATATGACCCATTATGACATGTTAACCTTCTTCAGACTGAAACGAAAGATGGCATGAAGCAATTATGCAGCTTTCTGGGTGGGGTAGGAGGAATCAAATAAGTCAAATAGCCAATGAATTGGGTAATTTCTGTGGGTAGCATCTTAGTTTGAGTGCAGTTTAGAGATACAGTGTAGAAACATGCCTTTTGGCCTTCTCAGTCCACGCCAACCAGCTTCCACATTAGGGAAAATTTACAGAAGCCAATTAATGAAGAAACCTGCATGTCTTTGGAATGTGGGAGGAAACCGGAACACCCAGAGGAAACCCACGCGGTCACAGGGCGGAATTGCAAACTCCATATTGACAGCACCCGTAGTCAGCATCGAACACTGGGCTCTGGCGCTGTAAGGCAACAACTCTACCGCTGTGCCACCCCACTTAAAGGACGAAAGTGGCTATTTAAAAGGCAATATCTCCTGGTGCATGCCACTCGGGATGCTGGAAGAAATGCATTGATGTAATGATGAAGGAATTTTGAGTCCGTGGCACTGGAACCTGTTCCGGTGAGGAGGTGCCTGTATAAATCACACGGCTTGTCAAACTCATTCTGGGGAGAGTTGCTAGTGTTGTAGGGGGTGGGGGTCAAAATTTCCCAAAGAACTTTGCTAAGTAGACTGTGAAATAAAAAAACAATGCGCACAGAGGATTGGAAACACAAGGAATAATATAGTATTACATGGGAAGATTAAGCATGAGTAAAAGAGAATCTTGGGAGGATACATAGCTTTCACGAGACCACATGTGTAATACCATATGCAGGTCAGATCTCTCAACATCAGGAGGTATGCAGTATACTTGTGTTAGATGGAGAGCAACAAAGTTCACTAGGTTAAGTGTCCAATAAGTTTTTGGATGTTAATGGAATCGAGTGTTACACAGTTCTTGCAGAAAAGTAGCACTATGCTCAAAGAACAACCATGAACATATTGAATTGTAGAGCAGGCAAAATGTATCAAATGGCCTAAACCCGTTTCTATTTTTGGTTTTCTATAAGAGGTTTACAGTTCAGGTGTGTAAATATACCAAGTGTAAAAAGAGCTGCAAAAGTAAATAGACAGTTAGGATAATGATGCTATGCTGATAACAGAGATTGAACAAAACATGACAGCATCGACAACAAAGCTTTCAAGACAGACTTGGAGAGAAAGAAAATAGATGGAATGCGATTGGCAGAATTGATTAAGGAGAACATTGCAGTGCTGCAAAAGGAGGAATGTCTGGAAAGTTTCATGAACAAAATATATCTGGTTAGAGTTACAAACAAAAAGCTGCAATTATACAACTTGGAACAGACTACAGGGCACAGGCCAATGGGAAGGATATAGAGGAACATGTTTTCAGATACATTATAGATTTAAAACATTAGATGGATTTGAGGACTCAGACAGCAACATACAGAGAAGAGGAGGAAGAGGAAGAAATTCTTAAGTAAGTTCTGAATTTGTTTGATTAGTGGGCTGATGAACCACAGTGTGGAAGGGAAGCAAATGTCAATGTGGGAATGTTCACCAATCATTGATATGGAAAAGGTGAAGGAGCAATCCAATGTTTAATATTTAAATGAAAGACAGACAATTTTGTATAGGAAGGAACTGCAATTGTTGGTTTATAATGAAGATAGACAGAAAAAGCTGGAGTAACATAAAAAGAGAAAAGGTATCGGTGACATTTTGGCTCGAAACCGTTCTTCAGACTGAAAGTAGAGGTGGGGTGGGGATGGAGAATCTTTGTTTTGGGCTATTTTGACAATTTTAGTGAGTTGAGAAAGGATCTGGACCTGATAAGACTGCAGGTGATATCAGAAATAGGAGCCAATTCTCCAATTCAAAACCACAAAGTTGTTTGAATTGGAGAATTTAAAATGTTGTCAGTTTAGACTACAGAGGCAAACCATTTTGCTTTGGATCAATATAAATGTCACTATTTTATTATTGTTTAAAAGTGCAGGTTGTAACCACAATTACAAATGATTTGTTGCAAACTTTTCCATAATAATGTGTGATGAAAGTTATTTTCTGTACTATATTTCTCATGTAACCAACTTAATCCTTTCTGATAGATCCCTATTAAAAACACAGAGGATAAATTAATATTCTAGGCAAGCACAATTTAACTTTTTGTGCTTATGTCAAAGAAATTAGATTCCATTACATATGCCTTCCGGACTCAATACATGAGTAATTATTTATTTGTGAGGTAAAAACATATTTTAATTATTAAAATCAGAAGAAGCCAACCAAATGACGTAGAACAGAAAGCAGATATTTTAATGCCTAACAGACCCATGAAAGACCCCAGTCTTTTAAATAACAATTAGTATCTGGGAAGAGACAGTAAGTGTAACAATCATAAACACATGTGTACTGCTGCATAAATCACAAAGTCATGCATCATTCATGAGTTTATGTTCATAGAATTAACAAACATTTTGATAGAGGAAAATAGTTTAATATTATTTCCAGATTGCAACAGCCCAACTATATCAATTCCATAGGTACACAAAATTGCTGGGGAAACTCAGCGGGTGCAGCAGCATCTATGGAGCGAAGGAAATAGGCGACGTTTCGGGCCGAAACCCTTCTTCAGACTTAACTTTGCTATATCAATTCCATAATCTGTTTCACTCTGGTTTCCCAAATTTTCATTTGATTCCCTCTCAGCTCTGTGATACACTTGCCTTTATTACAGCCATTGTGGCTATATATTTCCGCTGCGATGGGATGAGTCAATGACTGTTTTGGTCAATGCCTCACTGCATCAAAATGCAAACTGGCTGGGAATTGTATATTTGCATATTAATCCAAAGAAGGTCCCCAAAATGTCTCCACAATTTCCTCCACATGTTGCCTGGCCTGCTGAGTTTCTCCGGCAATTTCTGTTTTGCAGTGATTTTACTTCCCCGAGGCTAGAAGGGAGGGAGACACCAATGGGGTGGGGTGTAGGGAGTGAGGATTTGAAGTGGGAGAAGCTGGGAATTGGGAATTTGCTGGCATTGACTGCAGTGATCAGTCACAAAGGCTCTTTTTCTGGATGTGAGATTATGAACACGGGCACCTTTTCTAGAAGAGACTGAAACAATAGCACCCTTTCTGGAAGGACGTTTAGAATATCAGCCCCTTCTGGAAGGCAACTCAAATTTCACTGTACCTTAACTGGTACATGTGACAATAAACTGAACTTGAAACCTTGAAGTTCGAAGACAATAGCACTCTTTCTGGAAGAGAAATTAGGAATACTGCCGACCTTTCATGAGGGGGTGGGGGGGAAGAGTGGGTAGGAACATGGATTGGAACAACGTGTTTAGGTCGGGTGTGAGGGCTGCATGAATGTTTGGGGATGTGTGGTCTCCTGGGCCGTTGCTGCTGGAGTGAGGCCAGTTTGTTCAGGGTACCCATCAACAGGGACTCCAAGACAATGTTATCCAAGTTTTCTTGCAATGCTCAGAAGGTACAGCTGGTTTGTAAAATCCATGTTAGGGCACAAGATTGACTTATGGGAAATGCCAGTTGAATTTTTCAAAATTCAAATGACATTTTCATTTTTTGCAAATTGGTAATGTGAAAATTGACTTTCAATTATGTAAAGCTGAAAATCAAACAAACCTATGCAATTTAAGCTATAGTTGTGTATTTTTATTGACTTTTATGTGGAAAATGGTCTAACTCTTTAGGCTACTTAAAATAATTGTCATTCTATTTCCTTGATACCAATTATTCAAACAACGAAAATGTATCATTATTTACTTCAATGAATGAACAAGTTTTAAAAATGACATAGTTTTCTCCAATAGTTTGTGTATCCAGAATGAAGTGGGTTTTTTTCTTCAATTTCTACACTCTAATCTGTTGTTTGGTTATTGCATATTAGCAGAACATTCTTTACATATTTATCATTAAAAAAATATATCATTTTTGCTTTTTATTCTCTGCCAAGTGCGTAACATTTGTCAAGTCCTGCTTAAGCATGATAAAACTTATTCGGACATGATGTTTATAAGGGACAACTATGGTGAACCAAATAGAAGGATAAAAAAAATTAAGCAGAAGCCCCTATTTAATAGTGATTTATGTCTTAATTTTGAAACTTAATGCTCTTTCTTGAATCTCTCTGCACCAAATGAGAGCTCTTGAGATCTGGGTTAATGGAGGTCTGAAACAGAACCCAACAAGAAGCACAAAGAAGTTCAAAATCTCTCAAAATTAGGGATGATGCACAGGGTCTTTCACCCAGAGTAGAGAATCAAGAACCAGAGGGTATAAGTTAAAGGTGAGAGGGGAAAGATGTAATGGAAACCTGAGCGACAACTTTTTCACACAGAGGGTGGTGGGTATATTGAATGAGCTGCCAGAGGAGGTAGTTGAGGGAGGTACTATAACAACAGTTAAAAGACATTTGGACAGGTACATGGATAGAAAAGGTTTAGAGGGATGTGATCCAAACACAAGCAGGTGGGACTTGTGTAGGTGGGGCATCTTGGTCGGCGTGGACAAGTCGGGCGGAGGGTCTTGTTTCCATACTGTATGTCTCTATGACACATTATGGGCCTGTGCCACTTCGGCAATTTTTCAGACGACTGCCGGTGAATGTCAAGTTGCGTAAACTGGCAAGCTGGGGGGAGCGCTGTCTGAGTGAAATTCTCATGGTGCAAAGCCAAGATGATACAGAGACACACCGCGATGAACAGGAAGGTTGGCGCCGTAATTAAGACGGCTAAAGAACAGTGTACGGTAAGTCCTTTAAAAGAGGGGGGGGTGGGGGGAGGAGGGAGAAGGAGTGGAGACAACTTTTAAGAAGCCAGAGATACACGGCTGTGAAGCTCGGCGGACATTAACATTACCAGTCGGTTATCCTTGGTTCTGAAAACTACTGCTTACTTTTTCTCCCCCCCCAATTTGCCAATAAAATTCACCGGTCAGTACCGGCTACAACCCTCGTGAATCTACGAGAACCTTCGACCTCCTGGCAACCCACTAGGACCTCCTGGCGACCCACCTATGGCACGAGAATTCTCACTACTTTCCATGTCGGCTTCATTCAAGTCACCGCTAATTTTTCAACATGTTGAAAAATTTGCGGCGACTATAATGAGGCCGTGACTAGTTCCCAGAATGTGGGAACTCCTAACGACCATGAAGGCGACTCCCTGGCAACCACCCACGAACATGTGGCGACTGCATAGTCTCCTGCAGTCGCCTAAGTGGGACAGGCCCATTAATGTGATAAACATCGAAGAAAAACAATTTAACAATTTTATGATTCAGTTCAGAAATGAAATGATTACACTAAGCATTTCAACTGGTTGTTGAAATATTCTATAGGAATAACTGACATTCCCAAGAAGAATAACAAGCTACTTTTTTTTTTTAACGTATCAGCAAACAGCAGCATTATCTAACCAAATTTGATAACATGCCACCCAAGGATAAAAAAAGCAATCAAAGCTTTGATCAGAAAGGTAGGTTTTAAAGGATATCTTAAAGAAGGTAGGAGAGGTGCAATGTCAAAATAAAATTGAAGGACTAAATTCCGTAGAATTTAAGGCCGTGACACCTTGAGGAAAGACACTAGAGGTGAGAAATTGATATTGGTGGTGCGTGATTGTCAGGGATGAAATAAATATCAGAGGGCAGAGGAGCTTGAGGTGTTTACAGTGACAAGGTCCAAGTCATTAACAGGTTTGGGAAAAAAAAGTAAAAACTTTAAAATTAAAGTATTGGTAAACCAGGAGCCAAAGTAGATCAATGAAAATACAGACAATAAGCAAATGGGATTTGGTGTGCGAGTAGTAATTGCAGGACTTATGAGCATGAAGGACGGAAAATGAGACGATGTATGCTGGAATAGTCAAATCAAGGCGCAAAATAAATGGAAGACCAAGGTACACCTTAAGGAAGACAACTCAGATATATTACAAGAGAGGACAAGCAGAAATACATACTGTTAATCTTTCCCATCAAACTGTTCCAGTTCAAGTTATTTTGTTGTGAGTGCATGCTCTAATGCTGACCGCAGCTCATAAAATCAATGGTTTTCATGGCTTCAGAAAGCTTCATGCACACTTTTTTTCGGCTTGAAGAATTATGACACACTGCAGAGATATATTTTTGATAGAGTAAAAATACTCCTTCACATTAGAACATGACCCGGGCACTTTTCTACCTGGACCTAATGATATAAAGCAACAGATCCAAGCACCAGAAACTGTGAGCCTTTGACTGCAAGAGGGGAAATCTCTTCAAACAATAGAGGAAAATATCGATCAACATCTTCTCCATGATGAGTACCAGTTTGGTGACCTTCTCACACACTGATGCCCATGTTAAAAGCTATAGTGTGATCGAGGAATAATGGATCATCACAGTTACAAGAGTATTAAGGAAAGAGGGAGGTTATTCTGAAAAAGATAGATCACATAGATGTATCAGGATAGAGGTGTGGCAATGGTATTCTTCAAAAGGACAAGGAGCCAATAATAGGGTCTGCTTGTGGAAGGCCAAATTGGAAATCGATGGTTGGCTGTTTATCTGGAACGGAACCGACAGAATACACGCGAGTCTCAGGTGGAAAGTGAATTCAGAGAGGGCATGAGGACAGATGAGTAGGAACTAGGTAGAGAACTAATGAATTAAACCTGGGCATGGCTTGGAGGTGGGACTGCAACAGGCTGCAATCATAGTGTCATGGAGTGTGGAAACAGGGCCTTCGGCCCAACTTGTCCACACCAACCAAGATGCCACATCCAGGCTAGTTTCATTAGTCCATGTTTGCCCCATATGCCTCTAAAACTTTCCTTTCCATGTACCTGTCCTTTTTTTAAAAATGTTGTTATGCTACCTTCCTCAACTACCTCCTCTGGCAGCTTGTTCCTCACATCTACCACCCTCTGTGAAAAAAGTTGCCCCTCAGATTCACATTAAATGTTACTCCTCTCATCTTAAACCTACTTCTTCTGGTTTTTGATTCCCCTACCCTAGGTCAAAGACTATGCATTTATCATATCTATTCCCCTCATGATTTTATATATCTCTATAAGATCACCCCTAGCCTTCTGCACTCCAAGGAATAAAGTCCTAGTCTGCCCGACCTCTCCTTATTTTTCAGCCCCTCAAGTCCTGGCAACATCCTTGTAAATCTCTGCACTCTTTCCAGTTTAATGAAATCCTTGCTATAGCAGGGTGGCTAAAACTGAACACTGTACTCCAAATGTGGCCTCATCAAGGTATTTGGATAGGAAATGCTTGGAGGGATATGGGCCAAGAGCAGGCAAGTAGGACTATCTTGGTTTTGCAACGTGGTTGGCATGGGCGAATAGGGCTGAAAAATCTGTTTCTACACTGTATAGCTGTGTAGAAACACTACGATGGACATATGTGATCCCATCTTTCATGACTTCACAGACATTTGAGCATTATTGTTTCAAGATGAATATTTCCATGCTGTTGTGTTGCTAGTTTAGACTTTATGGAGCGGAAAAGTCCAAGGAGTGGGTATGGGGTTTTGGGGCGACGTGTCGTCAAGATACAAGGAGGAAAGAGTCCTGAACAGACGTTATCAAGTTGAGTGACACCAAAGTCCAGGAGCATGCCACAGAAGTTGGAAGAAGGGTTAGGAGGAGGAGGTTGGCTGTGCAAGAAAAAAAAACTGGAGTTATTTTCATTCTGCAGGATGATCCTGAAGCACTGGAAAGTTTAAACTGAAGAGACTGAGGCTCAATAGCATTTGATATGATTCTATCAAATATGCTAAGGGGTTTTTAGGACAGTAGTCACTGGAAAAGCACATTTATTTCACGTAGGAGTTCAAATTTAAGAAAGTAAAAAAATCTACATTTCGTACAATGAAAGAACAAATCATTATGTTAAACATCTTAGGTTGTGCAGCTGACATCAAAAAGACTGCAGAGATCCTTGTCATTTGAGAGATAACATTCTGGGAAATAGTTTAGCTATTTAAAAAAAGATTACTTTATAAGGAAGTAAAATTCTCAAGCAGTTTGGTACTCATGCCGATCCGTTTAGAACTTTAGACTGAAGGCGACCAGGTAAGGATCAGATGCAACTTCACCACATGGATGAAATACTGCACGGAGTGGTTCACGGCTTGAGCAGCCAAACATAGAACAGTACAGCACAGGAACAGGCCCTTCGGCCCACTATATCTGTGCAGAACATGATGCCACGACCAACACTTGGCCTATGGATAATCCACTTCCCTCCATTCCCTGCAAATCTATGAGCCTTTCCTAAAGTCATTTAAATGCCAATCTTGTATCTGCCTCCACCATCACCTCCTGGCAAAGCATTCCAGGCACCCATCACTTGTTGTGTAGTAAAACCTACCCTGCATTTCTTCATTCCTCGAAATTTCATTCAGACCGTAAGGTCTGAATGACAATAAAGGTAATTCTATTCTATTCTATTCTATTCTATTCTTTGAACTTTGCCCCTCTCACCTTAAATCTTTTCTTTTCTTTTAAAATCTTTTTATTCGTTTTTTTTCAAATGCAAAAACAAAACAACAAAAAAGAATAATGATAAACATAACAATGATATTGATACATAGGGATCAGGATTACATTATTAACAGGTATAACCTAAATATGAGTCCAGTGTCAAAATACACATTGAATATAAACCTCCTGGTCTCTATGTAAATATAGTTAAATGTTTAAAAGAAAACATATATTAAAAAAAACAAAAAGTAAAAGAAAAAAGAAAAAAAAGAGAAAAAAGGAAAAAACAAAACCCCCCTAATCTAGAAAAAAAAAGCAAAACAGAATCTGGGCTGCAAAGAATTTCAACAATTTAAGTCCCTGTTTGTCGTCAAGTCCGTTCCACCATATAAAGGTAAAATAATTATTATAACAGTTGGAGAGGGGACAATTTATATCGTGTGAAAGTGTTGAATAAATCTTCCTCAAGTCCTATCAAATATAACCAAGGGTTCAACAATGTCACTCCTAATTTTTTCTAAATTTAAACATGATATCGTTTCAGAGTACCAATGGGGTGTGGTCGGAGGCTTAGAGTCTTTCCATTTAAATAAAACAGATCTTCTGGCAATTAATGTGGTAAAAGCAATCAGCCGATGGGCGAACGGGACAAATGAATAGAATCTAACATTGGTAGCCCAAAAATTGCAGTAATAGGATGAGGTTGTAAATCAATACCTAAAACTACAGAAATAGTATCAAAAATTTATTTCCAATATTTTTCCAAAAGTGGGCTGGATCAAAACATATGTCAGTGGGGCCACTTCAGAGTTACATCTGTCACATGTAGGATTTATATGACCGTAAAAACGAGCTAACTTAACTTTTGGCATATGAACTCTGTGAACCACCTTGAATTGTATCAAAGCGTGTCTTGCACACATTGAGGAAGTGTTAACTAATTGAAGAATCCTCTACCATTTCTCTATAGGTAGAGAAATTTGGAGTTCTCTTTCCCAGTTATTCTTAATTTTATCAAATGTATCTATTTGCGATTTCAAAATCAACTCATAAATAGTCGTTATTAAGCCTTTCTGATAAGGGTTCAAATGTAAAAAAATTTCCAAGATTTCGGTTTGATGTGGTAACGGAAAAAAGGGGTAGAGTAGCCTTCAAAAAATGTCTAATTTGTAAAAATCTAAAAAAGTGTGAGTTAGGTAAATTATGTTTATTGGAGTTGTTCAAAAGACATAAAACAACCAAAAACAAATCCCGAAAAGCTACTAATCCCTTCCTCTACCATAACAAAAAGGCTTAATCAGTACTAGAAGGTTGGAAGAAAAAATTAGATATGATAGGACTCGATAAGATAAAATCATTCAATCCAAAAAACCTACGAAATTGAAACCATATTCGGAATGTATGTCTTATTATTGGATTAGTCGTATATTTATTCAATCTCGTAATTGTAAAAGGTAACGAGGCCCCTAGAATAGAAGCCAATGATAACCTTTGCATAGAATCACGTTCAAGATTTATCCATCCTGGGCATTGGGTATCTTCTAAATCTTTTGTCCAAAACGTTAAATAACGAGCATTAACTGCCCAATAGTAGAATCTAAGGTTCGGCAGTGCCAAACCATCGTCTTTTTTTGATTTCTGTAAGTATTTTTTACTTAGTCTGGAATTTTTATTCTGCCATATATATGAAGAAATTTTGGAGTCAATAATATCAAAGAAAGATTTAGCAATTAAATATTGGGATCGTCTGAAATAAATACAAAAATTTAGGTAAGATAAACATTTTATTAGCATTGATTCGGCCGATTAAAGATAAGGACATTGGTGATCATTTAGTAAACTGTTGTTTGATATGGTCAATTAGAGGCATAAAATTAGCTTTAAATAAATCCTTGTGTTTCTTGGTAATCTTAAAATCTAAATAAGTAAAACATTCAGTAGTCAATCTAAATGGAAACTGTCCATAATTTGAAACTAGATTGTTTAATGGAAAAAACTCACTCTTAAGTAGTGCTACTATTGCCGGAATAGATTTCTCAGGGTTAGAAATGATTAATAACAGATCATCTGCATAAAGAGATAGCTTATGTGTCTTATTCCCGCAGACAATACCAAAAATATTAGGGGATTCCCTAATAGCGGTGGCCAAAAGTTCCAAAGCGATATCAAACAGTAAAGGACTTAAAGGACAGCCTGTCTAGTACCTCGAAAGAGCCTGAAAAAAGGGGATCTCTGATTATTGGTAAGTACAGAAGCCTGAGATATACGATATCTCAGCTTAATCCAATAAATACATTTTGGATCACTCTTAAATTTTTCAAGTGCATTGAATAAGTATTCCCAAACTACTCTATCAAACGCCTTCTCGGCATCAAGTGAAATGACACATTCTGGAGTTTTATTTGACGCTGTATATTTTCCAATCTCATAGCTAATATTTTGGAATCTACATTTAACGGTGATATAGGTCTATATGATGTCACTTTAGTAGGGTCTTTATCTTTTTTAAGAATTAAAGAAATAGATGCTTCATAAAAGGATTATGGTAATCTATTCATTAAAAGGCTTCTTTAAAAAACTTGCATAGCCAGGGAGACAGTAAACTTGAGAAATACTTTAAATATTCTACTCTAAACCCATCTAAACCGGGAGCTTTACCAGAATTCACCGAGAGGGTCGCTTTCTGTATTTCTTCCTCCGTGATGGGTTCGTCTAACAACAGAGACTCATTATGTAATAAATTTGGCAAGTTCAGTTTCTTTAAAAACTCATGCATTATATTGGAATCAGTAAGAAATTCTGATTGGTATAGGGAGGTATAAAATTCCTGAAAGGATTTAGTGATTTCATCATGGTCTACAGTCAGTGCACCATCCCATTTACTCACTTTAGTAATCTGACATTTGTCCGACACCGCTTTCAACTGATTAGCGAGTACTTTAACAGATTTTTCGCCATGTATATATAACCATATAACAATTACAGCACGGAAACAGGCCATCTCGACCCTTCTAGTCCGTGCCGAACACGTATTCTCCCCTAGTCCCATATACCTGCGCTCAGACCATAACCCTCCATTCCTTTCCCGACCATTGCAGTCAGAAACAGGTGAGTTGATCATGGGGAACAAGGATATGGCGGACCAATTGAATAACTACTTTGGTTCCGTCTTCACTAAGGAAGACATAAATAATCTGCCGGAAATAGCAGGGGACCACGGGTCAAAGGAGTTGGAGGAATTGAGTGAAATCCAGGTTATAAAATTGACTTTTGGTTTTAAGTAGCTGATTCTCAATCGGTGATACTAACAAATCATATCTCAATTGAAGTTCAACTCTATTCTTATAGAGCTCTAAACGAGGAGCTTTTGAATATTTTTTTTATCAATTTCTTTAATCTCATCAACCAATATACGTATTTCATTTTGAGTTTGTTTTTTAATCCCGCGGAGTATGAAATAATTTGTCCACGAATATATGCCTTAAAAGCATCCCAGACTACAATATTCGATATTTCTTCAGTAGAATTTGTTATGAAGAAAAAAGCAATCTGATCTTTAATAAAATTAACAAAATTTAGATCTTGAAGCAAAGTAGCATTAAATCGCCATTGTTTAGCACTAAACTTGGAATCATGTAGTTTGATTGATAGTTTCAATGGTGCATGATCAGAAATAGCAATTGCATCATACTCACATGCAGTGAGCGATGAAACTAGCCGAGAATCTATTATAAAGTAGTCAATCCTAGAGTAACTATGATATACATGAGAGAAAAAAAAATGTATTTGTCATTTGGGTGTAAGAATCTCCAGACTTCTAACATTCCAGAGTCAAGTAAAAAAGAATTGATAAAACTAGCTGATTTAATTGGAAGCACATAATCAGATGCAGATCTGTCCATCAAGGGGTTCAAACAACAGTGAAAATCTCCACCCATTATTAAAAAGTGTTCATTTAAATTAGGAAAGGATGCAATTAACTGTTTACAAAACTCAGGGTGATCAATATTTGGTGCATAAACATTCACCATAGCAACTTTTTGGTTATGAAGAACACCAGTAATCACCAAAAATCTACCATATGGATCAGAAATTGTTTCATAATGAACAAACGGAATTGAGGAGTCAATAAAAATAGAGACTCCTTTCACATTAGACTGTGAATTTGAATGAAACGGCTGTCCTCTCCAAAACTTGAAAAATCATTGATTGTTGTCTTGCCTTACATGAGGTTCCTGAACAAAGATAATCTGAGCATTTAGTCTCTGAAGAACTTAAAAAAATGTTTTCCTCTTAATGGGATGGTTCAAACCATTCACATTCCATGAAAGGAAGTTAATAACGTTATCCATATTGTTTGTAAAAATCATGTGGAATGTAAAGGGTTAATTTCTTAACTCATAATAGTTCATGATAATGGAAGAAGAAAAATCTAGGGCGGAGCCAGAAGTGACGACATTTCAGACATTTTTGTTGTTCAGATTCTGCACAGATGAAAAAAGCTAAGCTAAAAGCAAAAGACCCCCCCCCCCCCCACCCATGCAAAGCCAGAAACTGACCAGTAGACAGTCAGTATGCTACCTAATCCCTTCCCTACCCCCATCTCTCCTAACGACAGCACCCAACGTAAAAAGAAAGCATATTTGCCACAATAGCCAAAACAAAATTAATGTTATGGTTTAAAAAAGTACATGTTAGCAGTGGAACACAAGAGCTACTTCATATTATTTATCCAAGGTCAAAATATGAAAAACAAGAACTGCGTTCACTTAATTTGTCTAAAGACCGGGGGTAAAAAAAAAATCCTTCAATTTTAAAAATAGAACAGCTAACAAAGAAGATCTTATAAATTTATATATATAATACCATTACATTAAATTAACAGTATCTTAGAGAAGGTAAAATTTGTTGTTTGATACCATCATACTAAAATTCTAATAAGTAAATTAAAAAAAACTCATCCAATTAAATTCCTAATCATTACAAAATGATATATTGTCAAAATAGGAACAGTAAATCTCCAATTATAACTTAATCAGCTATCGATTGCTCCCGGTCGCGACTTCACCCTAATAAGCCTCCAGAAAGCTGGAAGCGTCTTGAGGATTGTTAAAAAATCGAATGTTACCATTAAAGAGTCTTATATGCAGTCTAGCTGGATAAAGTTTAAATCTATACACCTTAAATCTATACATGCTAGTACTTGATATTTCCATCCATGGAAAGAGGTTCTGACTATCTGCCCTATCTATGCCTCTCATAATTTAATATACTTCAATCAGATCTCCCGTCAAACTTTGGTGTGCCAGAGAAAATGATCCTAGTCTTTCCATCCTCTCCTTGCAGCTCATATCCCTAATCCCGGTATCATTCTGGCAAATTTTACTGATTGCATGTCTCGTTGTCACCTTCCCCATAGCTAACAATGATCCAATTTTACATTTTGCTTGAGCTTTCTCCCCTTTGACCTCACATTTTCACACCTTACCCATCCATATCTCTAGATTCCAACTCCCCTGACTCAGTCTCAAGAAGGGCCTCGACCCGAAGTATCACCCATTCCTTCTCTCCAGAGATGCTGCCTGTCCTGCTGTGTTATTCCAGTGTTTTGTGTCAATCTTCAGTGTAAACTAGCATCTGCAGTTCCTTCCTGCACATCATTCTGGCAAACCTCCTCTACACCATTTCCAAAGTGTCTACATTTTTCCTGTAGTAGGGTAACCAGAACTACATGCAATACTCCAAATGCAGTTTGACCAAAGTCCTATAAAGCTGCAAGTTTTTATTCAACAGCCTGGTTGAATTATAAGAATGAAATGGAGTTACAGCAGGTAGGTGCTCTCATACTACAGTTAGAGTTGTCCCATAGACACATTTTCAATAATAACTGTACTTTCCTAGATTACACTTGGCCTTGTTTTACAGAAATATTTATCAGCCCATCTTGTGGTCATTTCGAAAAAATTGTGGTCAGCAATGAACATGTGGCAATAGCCTGTCATTACACTTCCAATTACTGACAGAATTTCCATGGGATTTTGCTGAAACTTGCTCCGATTAGAAATTTAGTGCAGAATCCTCTAAAGTGCATCTTGGACAATGTGAATTCTGACTCCTTAATCAGACTGAAGAAACTCAACTGAATCTTGAAGACATTTGGATTTGTGGAAGTTAACATAAAACATAGAACACAGAACAAGCCCCATGGCCAATGATGTCTGAACCAGACATGATGCCAAATTAATTTACTCCTGTCTGCCTGCATGTGATCCATATTCCATTCCCTGCATATTCATGTACCTATCTAAAATCTTTTTTAAATGCCACTATTATATCTGCTTCCACTACCGTGCTTGACAGCGCTGTATAAAAAAAAAATATTGCCTGCACATTTAGTTTAAACCTCTGAACTTAAAGCCATGCCCTCCAGGTTTTGACATCTCCACCCTAGGTTAAAGGTTCCTCAATTCTGACACTCCAGAGGAAACAAAACAAGTTTGTCCAATTTCTTCTTATAGCTAATACTTAATTCAGGTTGCATCCGGGCAAACCTTTTCTGCATTCTCTTCAAAGCCTTTACGTGCTTACTGTAATTTAAAATTCCAGGATGATAATGTGGCAATATCACTTTTCACAACCTTGCATGAGAATGGGGGATTATTAAGATGTTTTCAGCCTTCAACAATTAGAAAATAGAACAGTCTGAAGAAAGGTATAGACCCAAAACATCACCCATTCCTCCTCTCCAGAGATGGTGCCTGTCCCACCAAGTTACTCCAGCATTTTGTGTTTATCTTCAGTGTAAGCCAGCATCTGCTGTTCCTTCCTACATAGAACAGCCAGCACAGGAACATAAGGAACACCCACATTGTCTATGCCAAACATAATGCCAAGACCAACTCTTAAAACTGCCTGCACATAATCCATATCCCTCCAATCCATGTCTAAAAACCTCTTGAATGTCACTATTGTATCTTCCTCCACCACCACCTCTGACAATTCATTCTAGGCACTTGCCACCCCTCTGTGTAAAAAAAACCTGCCCTGCCCATCTCCTTTAAACTTTGCCTCTCACCCGTAAAGTTATGCCCTCTACTATTTGATATTTACATCCTGGGGAAAAGGTTTGTCCACCGTATCAATTACATAATTTTATATACTTCAATCAGGTCTCTCCTCATCCTACGGTGAAGACCATTCAGCCCATCGAGCCAGCGCTGCCATTCAATGTGATCATGGCTGATCATCCCCAATCAATACCCCGTTCCTGCCTTCTCCCCATATCCCCTGACTCCGCTATTTTTAAGAGCCCTATCTAGCTCTCTCTTGAAAGCATCCAGAGAACCTGCCTCCACCTCCCTCTGAGGCAGAGAATTCCACAGACTCACCACGCTCTGTGAGAAAAAGTGTTTCCTCATCTCCGTTCCAAATGGCTTACTCCTTATTCTTAAACTGTGGCCCCTGGTTCTGGACTCCCCCATCATCGGGAACATGTTTCCTCCCTCTAGCGTGTCCAAACCCTTAACAATCTTATGTTTCAATGAAACCTCCAGACCATTTTACTATGTGCTGAAGGCAGTAAGAATCCATGGTTTTCCAACCAAGAAGTGAAACCAAAACTACCCCACTAAGGGTAATTAATAAGAATGCACAACGTCTTCTGGCTTGAATTTTATTACAGAGATATTTTCTCTTCAAACTACCTGGACATTTCAATTCAGCCTTTTCCCATTCGATAATTGTGTAAAATAAAATACTGTTCAGAATGTTAGTGACAGTTCATATAACAGATAAAAATCAATAAATTTTGACATGTTTCTTATTTTTGTCATATATAATGATTTTTCTATATTTGTTGCTGTTCCTTACCTCCTTTATGGGTGTTTTTGGAAGAACTAGACATACATTGAGCGTCATTTTTCCATATGTCAGCTGATGTAAGTCATGGGCAATGGCCTCAGGAACAGCCAAAATTATGGAGAGAACCCAAATACCGATGATCTCTAATGCAGTCAGTAGTGGTACTCCGATCCCCTGAACACGGCTCCAGGAGACAACAGCTCTGTATCTGTTTCATAAGCACAGAAATCTCTGTTAAATTTACTTATGCATTATTTAAAACTGTATCCTCTCTAACCTGTACATAGAGAATAAGGCCAAAGATGAGATATGTATAAAAGTGATTCATTAAGCATCAATTGCATTGATAGGTTAGAAATAGGAACAAAGATATTTGATCAGTTCACCAACAGCCCAACATTGTTATAGAGTCACGGAGACACACGACACAAAAACAGGCTCTTTGGCCCAGCCTGACCAGGTTTTAAATTGAGCTTGTTCCATTTGCCTGCGTTTGGACCATATCCATTGCATCCTTTCCTATCCATCTACTTCACATTCTTGGGCATTAACATCACCAATGACCTGTGCTAGGCTCAGCATCTAGGTGTAGTCATGAAGAAGGCGCAACATGCCTCTGTTTCCTTCGAAGGTTAAAGAAGTTTAAAGAGATTCATTATGTCTCCAAATACAAACTTTTCACAGATGTACTGTAGAAAGTATACTGACTGTTACATTGGGGGCTGGTCCTTGAAAGACTAGGCTGAGTCCACCACTCTTTGCAGCCTCTTATGTTCCTGTGTGTTGTAATTGCTAAACCAGCCCCAATGTAACCAGTCAGTATACTTGTTAAAGTATGTATTATATTTTAAGTATATTCCCAGTAGTAATGTGTGGGAAAGAACTGCAGATGTTGGTTTAAACCGAAGATAGACACAAAATGCTGGAGTAGCTCAGCGGGACAGGCAGCATCTTTGGAGAGAAGGAATGGGTGACATTTCGGGTTGAGACCCTTCTACAGACTGATGTCGGGGGAGAGGGAGATACATAGATAAGGAAGTGTAAACTGGGACAAGGTATCAGCAACAAAGCAAAAAGAGATAAAATGTAGTCGGAGACAGTAAGACTGGTCAGAGAACTGGGAAGGAGGAGGGATGGAGAGAGAGGAAAAGCAAGGGTTACTTGAAGTTAGAGACGTCAATGTTCATACCGCTGGGGTGTAAGCTGCCCAAGTGATATATGAGGTGCAGTTCCTAAAATTTGTGCTGGGCCTCACTCTGACAATGGAGGAGGCCCAGGACGGAAAGGTCAGTGTGGGAATGGGAGGGGTAGTTAAAGTGTCTAGCAACCGTGAGATCAAGTAGTTTAGGCGGACTGAGATATTCAATGAAATGACCCTGCGCTTGGTCTTGCTGATATATAGGAGTCCACACCTGGAACAGCGGATACAGTAGATGAGGTTGGAGGAGGTGCAAGTGAACCTCTGCCTCACTTGAGAAGGCTGTCGGGGTCCTTGTTAAGTATTAATGCAAATTGAATATGCATGGCTTTGGAAGGAAAACTCCTCCACTTTTCTAGTTTCCCAGTTCCCCGTAAAATTTTGATCTGTTTCTCAGTCAGTTAATAGACATGGCACCCTGACTTCTGCTTCTGTGCTGCGAGACCCGAATTAAATGAGCTGAATGGAGCACCAAACACTAGATGAAAATGTTAACAACCTTTACACTACCTGCCATTTTCTTCATGCATTCGCAGCAACAGAATACTGAATATGCTACAGCTACTTTGCAACACAAAGACCATCCGGGTAAACTCAGGAGGGTTGTGATAAAGAAAGAGGGCTCAGAAATATTAGGCACTGAATGTGTCACAGTGGCATAGTCGTAGCGTTGCTGCCTTACAGTGCCAGAGCATAATTGTGTATGCTTCATTGATTTCATCTCTCATTCTTCTAAACATTACAGAGAAGAGGACTAGCATACCCAATCTCTACTTTTATGACAGTCCCGTTCACAGAACCAGTCTAGTGAATCTTCACTTCGTTTCCATTATATTAATTATATAATTTTTCATCCTATCTGCCGTGATGTAATCTAGTCACTCAACTCATCGATATTCCTTTGAAGCCTTTTTGCCATCCTCACAGTTATATATTTTTCACTTACTTTCTTGTCATGAGCAAACTTGGAAATGTTACACTTTGTCCTCTCAGTCAAACTATTGATTTAGATGGAGACAAAAGGAACTGCAGATATTGGAATCTTGAGCAAAACACAAAATGCTGGAAAAACAGTGGGTCAGACAGCATCTGTGGAGGGAATGGCTAGGTGATGTTTCAATCTGAAATGGGGACCCGACCCAAAACCTGTCTGACCCGTTGAGTTACTCCAGCGCTTTGGGTTTTGCTACTGACATAGTTTGTGAATTTTTGGTTCCCCAAGCGTCGCACTATGTCACTCCATGAAAGGCATGTTTATTCCCCCCCCTCCCTCCCTATTTTCGATCTGTAAACCAACTCTCAATCTACACTGCTATATCGCCCCAATTATTTTCTGGGACCCCATCAAAAGTCTTCAGAAAATCCAAATTCACTTGGATCCTCTTATCTACACTACTAGATACATCTTAAAAGATTGGTAACACTTTTTAAAATTCTATTCACTATTGTTTTCCAAGTGTCTTATTTAAATTGTAGCAATTTAAATTATTGTTGCAATCATTGCAAGCATTCACCAAAACATTATTTATTTGCTTGAACATATGCTCAATATTTTTGTATCAAACATTTACTCTGCTTATTAGGAAGTGCTAACGCATTTGGAATTAATTGGCTACGCAATGAAGTAAATCGCTTCAATATGTGCCATCATGACACATGCGTGAGATACCATCATGAGGAAATTATCCATACTTTTCTGGTTCAACTCATTCTTGGGTTAAAAAATGTTTGCCAAAGAATCTTTCCATCATGACAATGCCACCTCAAAGTTATTTTTCTCTCGGTTCAACCGAACATAATTCGTCAGCCATTTGTTTGTTTCAACAGATGCTTGCAGGACATTTTCCCAGTGGTTCTTTCAGCAGAACCGACTGGAAATTTAATGAAAACTCTTCAGATCCCACACTATACATTCAGTAGAAAATTGCCTAAGCCTACATCAAAAAGAGTAGGTTTATCAAATCATTTTTAGGAAAATTACATGGATCTCCTGTTGAACAAACGAAAACCCCCCCAACCAACAATTTGCAGTGCATTGTTACTTCAACCCTAAACCCCTCCAAACAACCATTTGCAGTGCATTTTTACTTCAACCCAAAACCCCCCCAAAACCATCTGCAGTGCATTTTTACTTCAACCCAAACAACCATTTGCAGTGCATTTTTACTTCAACCCAAACAACCATTTGCAGTGCAATTTTACTTCAACCCAAAAACCCCGTAATCAACCATTTGCAGTGCATTTTTACTTCAACCCCAAAACCCCTCAAACAACCATTTACAGTGCATTTTTACTTCAACCCAAACCCCCCCCAAACAACCATTTGCAGTGCATTTTTACTTCAACCCAAACAACCATTTGCAGTGCATGTTTACTTCAACCCGAACAACCATTTGCAGTGCATTTTTACTTCAACCCAAACCCCCCCCAAACAACCATTTGCAGTGCATTTTTACTTCAACCCAAACAACCATTAGCAGTGCATTTTTACTTCAACCCAAACAACCATTTGCAGTGCATTTTTACTTCAACCCGAACAACCATTTGCAGTGCATTTTTACTTCGAACCAAACAACCATTTGCAGTGCAATTTTACTTCAACCCAAAAACCCCGCAATCAACCATTTGCAGTGCATTTTTACTTCAACCCAAAAACTCCCCAAACAATCATTTGCAGTGCATTTTTACTTCAACCCGAACAACCATTTGCAGTGCATTTTTACTTCAACCCCAAAACACCCCAAACAACCATTTACAGTGCATTTTTACTTCAACCCAAACCCCCCCCAAACAACCATTTGCAGTGCATTTTTACCTCAACCCAAACAACCATTTGCAGTGCATTTTTACTTCAACCCAAACAACCATTTGCAGTACATTTTTACTTCAACCCCAAAACAACCATTTGCAGTGCATTTTTACTTCAACCCGAACAACCATTTGCAGTGCATTTTTACTTCAACCCCAAAACCCCCCAAACAACCATTTACAGTGCATTTTTACTTCAACCCAAACCCCCCCCAAACAACCATTTGCAGTGCATTTTTGCCTCAACCCAAACAACCATTTGCAGTGCATTTTTACTTCAACCCAAACAACCATTTGCAGTACATTTTTACTTCAACCCCAAAACAACCATTTGCAGTGCATTTTTACTTCAACCCAAAACCCTCCTCAAACAACCATTTGCAGTGCATTTTTACTTCAAACCAACCATATTTACATTTTCAAACCACATTAAGGTTTAGTAGACATGTGTTCAGTGTTATTCAGAGCTCAGAGAGACGTGACCCTCTGGCTTCCTCCATCTTGCAGAGACTGAGTGAGGCACACAACTTCCGGGTTTTATAGTCCCTCTCCCTCCCGCCAGCGGGGGCAGCAGAGAGAATGGCGATTCAAAAAAAAACATTAACATCTGTCTGATTTGTCATCAATTAGAAAAATCCTCCGGTCCCGGAAGGCGGAGGGTGGCTCGGAGCGAGGTGGCCAAAAATGAGGGCCGTAGGTGGCGGCATTCTCTCAGAAATCACAGCACAGCGAGCCAAAAGAGGTCAAGATCAAACTTTCAGTAATATAGATTTCCACATATTCTATGCGCAGGCAAATAAAGACTGGTATTTCATTTCATCTGAACTACCCCATTTGCTTGTGCTGCTGCCTTCAGAGATCTCTGGGCATACAGTATATAGCACTTCCCAAGATCCTTTCATTGATTGTGTAACTTCATCAGTTCTACCAAAATGCATCATATGTTTCCATATTCCCATATGATGTGGAAAGAACTGAGTCAGGAATGTGGTGGAAAACTCTTCACCTGTCTGGATGAGTGCAGAGGCAACAGCACTCAAGAAACTTGACATTGTGCAGGACAGAGCAGCCCACTTGACAGACACCCATCCATAACCATTCACTCACTCCACCATCAGCAGTGGCTGCAGATGTGCCAACTACAAGATGCACTGCAACAACTCACCACAATTCCTTAGACAGCACGTTAAATACCCATGAGCTCCACCACCGAGGACAAGAGCAGCAAAACCACCTTTAATCCACATACCATCCTGACTTAGAAATATAATGTCATTCCTTCACTACAACCGAGTCAAAATCCTGCAACTCTCTCTCTTACAGCCTTGGGGGTATAACTACACCTCGAGGACTGCAGTGGTTCAGGAAGGCAGTTCACTTCCACGTTCAAGTTCAAGTGAGTTTATTGTCATGTGTCCCTGTATAGGACAATGAAATTCTTGCTTTGCTTAAGCACACAGAAAATAGTAGGCATTTACTACAAAACAGATAAATGTGTCCATATACCATGATATAAATATATACACACATGAATAAATAAACTGATAAAGTGCAAATAGCAGAAAGTGGTTATTAACAATCAGAGTTTTGTCCGAGCCAGGTTTAATAGCCTGATGGCTGTGGGGAAGTAGCTATTCCTGAACCTGGTTGTTGCAGTCTTCAGGCTCCTGTCCCTTCTACCTCAAGGTAGCAGGGAGATGAGCGTGTGGCCAGGATGGTGTGGGTCTTTGATGATACTGCCAGCCTTATTGAGGCAGCGACTGCGATAAATCCCCTCGATGGAAGGAAGGTCAGAGCCGATGATGGACTGGGCAGTGTTTACTACTTTTTGTAGTCTCTCCAGGGCGCTCAAATTGCCGAACCAAGCCACGATGCAACCGGTCAGCATGCTCTCGACTGTGCACCTGTAGAAGTTAGAGAGAGTCTTCCTTGACAAACCGACTCTCCGTAATCTTCTCAGGAAGTAGAGGCGCTGATGAGCTTTTTTGATAATTGCGTTAGTGTTCTCGGACCAGGAAAGATCTTCAGAGATGTGCACGCCCAGGAATTTGAAGTTCTTGACCCTTTCAACCATCGACCCATTGATATAAATGGGGCTGTGGGTCCCCCTCCTACTCCATCCAAAGTCCACAATCAGTTCCTTGGTTTTGCTGGTGTTGAGGGCCAGGTTATTGCGCTGGCACCATATGGACAGTTGCTCCATCTCCCTTCTATATTCTGACTCAACCCCATCAGTGATACACCCCACAATAGTGGTGTCGTCAGCTAACTTGATGATGGAATTTGCACTGTGGTTGGCTACGCAGTCATGGGTATAGAGTACAGCAGGGGGCTGAGCACGCAGCCTTGAGGTGCTCCCGTGCTGATCGTTATCGAGGCTGACACATTTCCACCAATACGAACAGATTGTGGTCTGTGGATGAGGAAGTCGAGGATCCAGTTGCAAAGGGATGTGCAGAGACCCAGTTCTGCGAGTTTGGTAACCAGTTTGGAGGGGATGATTCTGTTGAATGCCGAGCTGTAATTGATGAATAACAGCCTGACATATGAGTTTTTGTTGTCCAAGTGGTCCATTGCGGAGTGGAGGGCCAGCGAGATCGCATCCACCGTTGATCTGTTGTGGTGGTAAGCGAACTGCAGTGGGTCCAGGTTTTTGTCGAGGTAGGAGTTGATTTGCTCCATGATCAGCCTCTCAAAGCACTTCATCACCACCGGCGTTAGTGCCACTGGTCGATAGTCATTGAGGCACGTCACCTTACTCTTCTTGGGCACCGGTATAATTGATGCCCTTTTAAAGCAGGTGGGGACCTCAGACCTCAGAAGTGAGAGGTTGAAAATGTCCGTTAAAACTCCCGCCAGTTGGTCCGCACAGGTTTTTAGAACACGACCGGTTATACCATCAGGACCAGGTGCTTTTCGGGGGTTCACCTTCTCAAGGACAATTAGAAATGAGCAGTTAAATGTAGGCGAGAGCTGCAAAGCCCAAGTCCCATGAATGAATAAAAAGTATTTGCTGGACCTCAGACTAATCATATTCTCCATTAGTTTTCTCCCCACATTCTCATCAACTCCCCCAGATGCTACTCGGATCAATTTACAGTGTCCAATTATCCTACCAACCGACATGATTGTATAACATTGAAAGAAATTGGAGCACTTGGATAGCCAGGGAGAACGAGCAAACTCTGTGCAGACAGCACCAGAGGCCATGATTGAACTTTAATCCTTGTAGCTGGGAGGCAATAGCTCTACTAACTTACACCTGCCTTTTCATATGGGTCTGTACGGGTGTTAATAGTAGGAACAGATATCAATGGGTGTCATGTCATCAGATGTCATTACATCTTTGAAAATAAGCTTCTCTTTCGTTTGAAATGCTACACTGACTTTGAATACATATTCTTTTTTGGATCTCAGAGTAATTATATTCTCCATTAATTTTCTCCCCATAATCGAATCATCTCTACATAGAAGCTATTCGGATCTATTTACAGTATCCATTTAACCCAGCAACCAACATGATTTTATGATATGGGAGTAAATCGGAGCACTTGGGAGGAAATACATGTAGAGCCTGGGAAAACGAGCAAACTCGTGAAAGGATATCCATTGGAATACATTTTTAATCTGATAATAAATTAAATAATTAAGGTGGTAGACACAGAATCCTTCACCGAGTCTTTACTGACACAAGGTACAGAGGTTCAAAATCACCTCAGCATGTGCTGATAAGCAATAAAAAGCAACGCTATTGCCGTGAGAACAAACCTCGCAGAGGTTGAAGAGCATGCACTCTCTATGGTGTCATATCACAATTTGTTTTGCTTAATTCCAAGGAAAGAGGTCAAAATTGAAATTCCACAGCCCTGGAATGAATTTATGGAGCAGGCAGGTTACATGAACTACTGAGTGACAGAAACCAGATGTTTTTTGCTTTCCACTGCATTGCTAATGTCACCGAGCATTCCATAGAAGGAGGTCCCATTACTTCCTATGTCTATTTCCATTTACATAGCAGCAGCAGTGGGACCATATCCAGTGTATTGTGAATTAAAACTGCTCTGACAGACCAGGTGGTGGATATAAGATGAGCTTGCTTGGGGGATTCTCCTACATTACTACTGTAACACTGTAACATCACTGATGTATTGACAATAGGCTCTGGCTTGGACAGGATCTCCTTTGGGTTGTGAAACTGAAGCCAGGAATGACAATTGACATCTGCCTGTGTCTATTGTCCTGGGGATAACCAATAAAACAACCCTATCTTTACATTTAGGTTGATCTTTCCTGCTTGTTCCAATCTCAGAGCTTAAAGATCATAAATCTCTTCTGGGCAGACAATTGTGTAGTGTCTCTACAGGACTGGGTACCCGCCTCTGCAATTTATGAGACCCTCATTGCAGGGTGAAGGGTGATCAGGTCAAAACAGCAGGGCTTATTTAACATCAGCCACTGATCCATTTTCTCATTATCTGAACCTGGAATTGCAAACAGATATTTCCAGATAATCAGATGCTCCATAAGTGCGTAATTTTCATCATTAGTCCCTTCCTTGGAAAAATGCATCTTTTTTTAAAAAAAACAACTTTTGAGGTATAAAGATTCATATTGCAAATTTATTCAGTGAAGAAATTTTCAGTAAAACTATGGATTTGCCTCAGGCAAATCAATGAAGAAATTAGGCAAATTATATTTTTTGCAAAGTCATCTTCCTGAGGATTCAGAATTTTTTTGAAAAAGATACGTGGTTTGAAACTTTCTCAAGATTCTGGTATTTTTTACTAAAGCCTAGGATTTCCGTTTGAACACTTTAAACCACTTCCTTTGATTTTGCTGAGGCTGCCTTCGGATCTCTATTTAAAAAAAAACAAGCAGGAGTGACCTGCACTCTCAATAATGGAGGTTTCATTAGAAAACAGAAACACTATTCCAACCCCTATAGATCCAGCACCAGAGGTTAATAAGCAAGCCCTGACTAATACACTGCAGCTTTCAAGAGTCAATAGTCTTATTATTATTGGCTACACAACTTGTATTCAATAGACACCGATGGTTTACATCTCGAGTGAATCTGTGCCGGAACTGTTGATAACATGTAATTTAATTACATTTTGTGAACTTGACCCGAGTTCTTTTCTTACTTTTAGAATTCTTTAACTTCAAAACTATTAGGAAAAGAAAGCGATGCCAGGAATGTACAATACACTCCAAAGCCAGGAGCAGTCATTAATAATGATCATGCAAACTAGGCTGAGCTGAACTATGGAATAGAGCGTCAATTGAAAGTGATGAGAAAATCTCATTTAAAATAAAATCAGCAAGAGAAAGTGGAATTCACTACTTAAACTGCAGTGGTAAAGCTTAGAAATATTTGACTATGAAATGGGACTCAATAGCTCTTGTTTGCACACTACACTTGCTAATATAGCTGAAATTTTATACACAGCCCTTGCGTACACTTCTTAGCTTGACATTTCTATTTTGAAGGGTGCAGGCACCATACACACAAACCAGAAGCAAGCAGAGTTGCCACTTGGTCGTCCCAGGCCTCCATGAAGCTGAAATGATGCCACGCTGCCAAAATGGATTTGAATGATCCAGCAAGCACATTTTATTCAAATTGAATGAAGCACAAACTGTTTAGCAACAGGAAGAATTTCCCCAATTTAAATTATTTAAAACGATCAAGTTCCTGTAGGTTTCTGACTGGAAGAAGAGTTGGTCGCACTGATTTACCATTTGATTTTTAGATGACGTTGGAGTTTAAGAAGAACTGATGGAGTACTGCAGCTGTAGTTTTCCAAGACTCCAGGCTAATCCTGTTGCTGCCAGATTTGGGCATTTTGGTGACCAATGCTTTGGTATGTGGCAGGAAAGGGAGAATGAGGAGAGGAGAAGGGCTCTCAGGCACTACTGCTCCTGTTGAACCACAGGGCTATGGATATCTGGTACTGATGCTCCTATAATACTGCTGGGCTATGGACAATAAAATTTTGCCCGTACCATAGAACTGTAGGATTATGGGCAACTGTGTTACTTCTACTGTTGCTAAAGCTGCCAGTAATCACCTTGGTCCAAATTTTATGTCAAAGCAAGACACGAACTGAAGTGACGATTAGATAATGCATATACAAGTCCGTGTGTATAACTACTGCCAATTTTGAAAATTAACTTCAGAATTTCTATAGTTAACTTCCAAAGTCCGTATCATAATCACTCATCACACAAGTCTCAAAAGCAACTTATATATAATAAGTTGTTATGGGATCATTTATATAATTTCTTTATCCATTCCTGTCCCTTTTGCTATCTGGACACTATTCAGGCATGGACTGATATTTGCAGCACTAAAGTACCCAGACAATGGCTATCTTCAACAAGAGACAGTCTAATTACCTCCACTTGATATTCAATCGAACCACCCTTTCAATTGCCCACATCAAAATCTAAAATATAAACTCAATAGCTGCCATGTTTATAGTTACGAGCAGTTTGTAAGCTGCATATTCTGTGGCAAGTTTGTGATTCATGAAAACTTTCCACCTTCAAATAAACACAAATTGTCAGTGGGATGGAAGACCTGTCACTTTACTAGATGACCACATCGCTCATAATAATTTAAAAAAACTCAGCACCAGTCTGGACAAAATAGCCTTTGTGATCAGCACTCCATTCTCTATGCTAAACATCAGCACCTGTCCACCATTGATGCATCCCAGTTACAGTGTTCACATCTACAAAATGCACCAGCAAAATCTCAAGAGTTATTCAAGGCATCAAAAAAGGACAAGAGCTCAGACAAATGTGAACAACTTTAGCTCCAAGTTCTCTTCAGAGCTATCTGATGTAAATATGTACCAATATCATTATATTTCTGTTTTGTTAAATTCATGGCACTTCTTCCCAAACAGCATCACTACACAGACTTCAGCAGTTCAACACAGCTCATCAGTACCTTCTCAAGGATAATTAGGGATGAAAAATATTTGTTTGCAACAGTCCACCAAAAATACTTCCAAATTGGCGAAAAGATAGTGTGTATCTATCGCAAGTGGTAGACAAGGTTTGGGTTATTATCTGACCTCCCTATTTTGTCAACTTGAAAACTTTAAGTGGAGCTTGGAAACAAAACTTTTGGATACAGAGCTGAAAATACAGCACCTGAGTTAATTGGCAAAGTGAGTGTTGTACGGTATTCCACAGTATTTATGGTTGGGAAAGGGAAATAAATAGCTGTGTAAAATGTGTAGATGCCAGGAGAGCAGAGAAATTGTTTGAAAATGCTCAGCCCAAGATTAGAATAAAGAATGGAAAAATAAGGATCTATAGATGCTGGTTTACAAAAAAACACACAAAATGCTGGAGTAACTTCTTAGGTCAGGCAGCATATCTGGATGACATAATCAGTCTGAAGAAGGGCTCCGACCTGAAACATCAACCCGTGGAGTTACTCCAGCACGTGTGGCTTTTGACAGTAACATTTTTTGAATTGATTGGGGTGCTTTTAATAACCAAAGGACTATTTCAGGGAAATGGAGAGTCTTGAGATTTTGGGGGAAAGGTTTTGCCACGGGGGGGGGAGACATGGTGAAGTCCACTTGAAGTCAGAGAAATTGGTATTCATGCTTGGGCAGCTTGCAACCCATGGGCAAGGAAAATGAACAAAAGAATGTAAGGAGAGAGGAATAGAGGTAGAGAGAGAAGAAGAGAGAGAGAGAGCGAGAGAGAAGAGAGAGAGAGAGAGAGAGAGAGCAGCGAGAGGAGAGAGAGAGATCGGTAGACTATAGATATCTCTCGACTCTTGCTAGATCGCTCTCTCTCTCTCTCTATATCGCTCTCTCTCTCTCTCTCTCTCTCTCTCTCTCTCTCTCTCTTCATTCTCACCTACCTACAGACGTTTGTTTAACTCTGTGTGTACCTTTATTTAACCATTTGAGTGGTTGTCATCTTTTGAGTAAAAAGGCAGAGTAAAAAAAAAAATCTGAGAAGATTCCATAACTGAAGTTGCTTCTTGAAGTTGAAAATCAAGAAACGTGGTCCTAATGAGGAATGTTTCACCCGACGCCGGAGTTCCATCTTCACGGCAAGAGGGCCCTGAAAGAGATCGGACTGGCTGCAAGGCTACAAATGGGCCCCGACCTCGGGTGTTTCACAGAGGAAGAGGACTTAACTTTCTGATGCCTTTCCCCACAGTGGAAAGTTTTGATTTTGCTGTGGGGGGACGTTTGTGTTGAACTCTATAATGTGTTGTGTCCATTTTCTTTATTTTTTTAACCTTTTTCTATGGTTTGTATGGAAACTTATTTATCTATTTTATGTAAAGCACTTTGGTGTCAAAGCGAGTTGACCTAAAACCTGCTATATAAATAAAACTTACTTACTTACTAATACTGACACATGGGATTAAATGGGCAAAATGGTCAGCAATGGCCCTAATTTCTATGTAGTATGTCTCCATGATTATGACTATTTTCTAGTCATCCTTATTTTACATTCTGTGTTTCTCCCTATCTATTCCTTTATGTCCACACAATAAAATCGATATTTTAATAATAAATACAGAATGATTAATGGAAACAGTAAAGACCCAAAAGTGGTATTCTTTTCTCAGTTTTCTAACATCAATTTTGAGCCTTTGTGGTTCATTTTATCAGACAAATTAAAAAAATGAATATATTTCAAACCATAGACATATGGCTGGGAACATGAGATTGTATTTTCAGAAAAATGTTTACAAGAAAAATACTCCTGTAGCACTATTCATCGCCGAACTCTGATGATGAGAATGACATGGCGTCTTGCGCAAACTCAATAAACGATCTGTTACAATTTACTCCTGAGTGGTGGGATATTTGCAAATTCAGCCTTTGGGACTGAATTATATGTCAATATTTGCCCCAAAGTGGGTACCCCGCTTAGATATGAGGGAGTCAGATATAGAGTGAAATTATGGTCCTCGCTATATCTCAACTTCGAAAACCAATGCTGAAATTGTCCGTTTTATGCAATAATATCAACTTTAGTTGAATTCTATGATTTGAAACTATTCAAAGTGACTTCATTTAGGAGATAGCAAACTAACAAATTCCCAGGCTAGATTCAAATCAATTGTCAGGTAACAAACAACATGGTTATATAGATAATGATGAACTTCATTAAAAATGGATCCAGAATGACATAATTATGATTTTAGCCAGATAATTATAATATATTGTCAATGATCTTACCAGCAATGTGCTAGGCTTTAGTAACCCCATTGTGATTCAATGTTGTAAAAGATTGGTGAATATCATTTATGGAAATGTTAAGAAATGATCAATATTCCCAGAGAATAGTTTGTTGAACTACCCCCCATACCTTGCCAGCATTGTGAAGCCATGGAATAATATTGAAAAAATAAACATATTCATACTTAACCTTGATCTGTAACATAAACCAGTATGCATAAACATTTAAACTAATTTAACAATTGATTTTATTAAAGAAATATAAATAACTTATTTTTTCTTAAATACCACAGAACTGAAAAGCCATCACAACTTTGAACTTCAAGTTCCTGAATTTCAAATCCCACATAACCCGATTGTTTCTAGGATTTCAAATTTCTGTATTTAGAATTTCAAAAGAATATCTCTCATCTCAAGGTTGCCTAACGCATGGCTGGCATAATCATATAACAATTACAGCACGGAAACAGGCCATCTCGACCCCTCTAGTCCGTGCCGAACACATAATCTCCCCTAGTCCCATATACCCGCGCTCAGACCATAACCCTCCATTCCTTTCCCATCCATATAACTATCCATAGTCAGGTCTCGTAGAACTGAAAAGTGTTGGAATAACTCAGTGGATCAGGCTGATACCTGGAGAACGTGGATAGGTGATGTTTTGGGTTGGGACTCTTCTTCAGACCGATTCAAACATCAGTCCAGAGAAGGGTCGCAATATAAAATGTCATCCATGCATATTCTTTAGGAATGCTGTATGACCCGATGAGATACTCCAGTATTTTGTACTCCAGTTTCCTTGGTAAACCAGCATCTGCAGTTCCTTATTTCTAGTCAGAACATGTGATCATTATCAAAAATGCTACAACAAACTGGTAAATTTTACATAGAAACAAGAATAAGGCACACCTGTCCACACTCAGAGCACAAAGGTTCAGCACTGTGATCCCCATCGATGCTTTCTGTAAGAAAGGCACGAGCTTGCAAATAACAATCCCAAAAGGCCAATTTTGTGCCAGAAGCTGGAAAAGATGTTTAGCATATGTCAGTTAACGTGGCTAAGCAGAGAGAACAGATAACTACAAATGAGATAAAAATAAATAAATTATGAAACAATTATCCCGTTTCACCACAAAGGAAGAATAGAATAATGAAACGTGTTAACAACCAATGAAAAGGAAGTAGAAGCTACAAGGGAATAAGCTAAGAGGTGTGAAAACCATTGAAGACAACAAGAAGGCAACAAGAAGGCAAAAATAAGGAATGGGAAGCACCAATTTAAATGTAGAAAAAGTGTGAAAGCTGGTAAGCAATTGCCCTTGAAAAAGAAAGTGTGGTGACCATCAGAAAGTGATGTGACTGCAAACGTAGTGGAATATTGAAAGTTTGCAGGAACCCTAGACTTTAAAAAAAATAATATTTCAATTCGATGAAGTAAAGTGCAATGCATAAAAACACACCCTAGCCTAGAAGCTGGTAAAATGCTCGAAGGGTGAATCCGATAGAATCGCTCAGGTTAGTGAACCGAAATATATAATTCAAAAAACCGTGGAGCAGACACTACGAAAGATGGGAAGAAACAGATTAGTAAAGGAGAGAATGAAAATAGCGGAGGAGAGGAAAAAACGGTGAGACCGACGGGAGATGAAGAGAGCCAAGATCAGTGATCTCCGAAACGTTTGGAGAGACGCGAGCAGAGAGGTGAAGAAGGCAGGAGTGGGGTGCAGAAACCCAAGGAAAGTTGAAGTCAAGGAAAGAGGGTGCAGGTTTACACGGTGAAGCACATGGACCTTATAGACGTTAATGGGGATGCCGATCGTGATGTAGAACAAGTCTCCCAGGGCCAGGCTCCCGATCAACAAATTGGGTCCATTCCTCATGCATTTGTTCTTATAAATGATCCTTAACAAAGTGGCGTTTCCGATCACCCCGACCACGAAGATGACACAGGAGATGGCCGCGTTGATGTACTTGAAGGTGCGGCCACTGTCGAGCGCCTTGTGACAGGAGGGGAAATTGCTGGCATTGGCAGCCGACGTGTTGATGTCCCGTAGCCCGCCCGGGATGTCGGTGGTCCGGCTGTCCCAGTGAGAGAGCCCGTTCTGCTTGGACCAGGCTGCGGTCGGGAGAACCAGCTCCATTTGCTGGGAATGAGAATTGAGTCTCCCCGTGGTCTCGTTTGCCGACCTGGGGGATTCCCCGCTGACCACGGGCGACAGCGCGAACCCAGCGAGAAGCGAAATCCAACACAAAGTCGTCTCCATTCCCAGGGAAATCCGAGGCAAACTCGCGGGGAGAAGTGGAGGAGAGAGGGCACGGAGCGCACCAATTTCACGCGTTAATATCGCCCCAAGCCGGCAGCTCAATGCTGCCTTAAAGAGCGGTGCAGAAAAGCTGGTGGTAGATCTCCCCCGCCTTCACTTCCCCAGCGCCCCTTGTCCTGGGCTAGAGAGGGAGAGATCCAGTCCGTTCCCGGTTCCTTATCCGGACAGGGCTCGGTGCTCCAGCGGGCGTCTGATCCAAGTGAGGTCCGTCGCTCTTTGCAGCTTCTCTAAACGGAGCGATAAGAATGAAAGAGAGAGCGAGAGAGAGTGGGACGAAAGTGGCACCAGTCTCTCCCTCCCCAAGGCTGAGCAAGGACCCGTTGCTCTGGGAGGCGAGTGAAGGCAGGAATGAGCAGAGCATCACAGTGACCAGCAAACAGCAGCAGCCAGTCTCCGCTCAGTTCACTCGCCTCTAGTTACACCGGGCGGGACACGGCGAGCTTGATGCAGATACAAAGCGCTTCCCTTCTCAGCGGGGTATTGATCACCGGCAATAAAACACCACTTGAACATTATATCCCCTCCCATCCAATAGTCCTTTGTCCAATCCTCCCCCCTCCCACACACACACAATCGTGGGGTAACGTTAAAAGTAGCCGAAGAGCAAACCGTGACTTTAAAAAGGGACTTTCGCTCAGATATTAATCGGCTTCGTGAACATTTGTGAAATCGCATCATCCCCGCTATGTTATAAACATCGAGTAAAGCAATTATCCGCTAAATGTTTTGAGTTCTATGATTTGTGTGCATGCAACTTTAAATTAATTGGAGTGAACTTTTCCATCGTTTGCGGAACTGCGGCCAAGAACTAGAATAGAGAATTGGGAAACTGCGCTCTCACGGCAAGGCGTGGTAGTGGTTCAAGAAAGGGTAGAAGAGTAAACGGAGCGATGACAATGAAAGATAGAGAGAGAGAGAGAGAGTGCTGGAGGAACGCAGCGGGTCAGGCAGCAGCTGGGGAGCGATATGGACCGGCGACGCTCCGGGATGGGACTCTTCAGAGGTGAAGAGGACAAAAGATTGTTTAAGAACTATTCGGGTTCGATTTTCAAAGGCAAGAGCATGAAGGTGGAAATGGGAAGGCAAAAGGCAGAGGTCAGAAGATTCCAAGTCCATTCTCTAGTGGTTTGGTGAAACTGGCCGGGATGAGATGACTAATTGGATGTGAGGGGATATATGTTGGGGGGAATTTTAGAGCTTTACCTATTTCAAGGCGATGGTAAAGCCGTGTGTCAATGGCTTTGTGGAGAAAGTGAAGATGAGGACTTTGATTGAGCAGGACCTGGCATGAGGAAGAACTGGACAAGGTCAAAGGTCATAAGTGATAGGGGCAGAATTAGGCCATTCGGCCCATCGTGTCTACTCCGCCATTAAATCATGGCTGATCTATCTCTCCCTCGTAACCCCATCCTCCCACAAACTTCATCCATTGATTTCAATGGCATGAATATCAGAAAGTTGGGTGATTAAAAAAAAACTCCTCTTAGGGGCTGTCCCACTTGGGCGACCTAATCCGCGAGTTCTGGCGCGTTTGCCCTTGACTCATACTCGCAGCAAAGTCGACACAAGGTCCTAGGAGGTCTTTGTAACTCTCCTTCATGCTCGAGAGTAGTCCCCGTGTACTCGAGGCCTCAGCTAGGTCACAGCATATTTTTCAACATGTTGAAAAATGCCCACGAGTAAAACAAGGTCGCCATGGAAAAAATCGATACTTTTTTTAATCGTAGGTTTAGTCGTAGTAGGTTGTATTAGGTCGGCATGTTAGTCGTAGGTAATCAAAGGTAGTCGTGGATGGTCTTCAACATAATCGAAGGGAGGTCGAAGGAGATCGTCTTCACTCTCCACTATTCGGTGTCCAATTTTCCCGAAGTTAGTCGTAGCTAGTCGAAGCTAGTCTTCAACGAGGTTGAAGGAGGTCTTCTACATAGTCGAAGGAGGTCTTCAATATGACATTTTTTCAAACTCTCCTAAACTCACTAAGTGGAACAGCTGCAAAGAAGAAAGCTATTCCTGTGGCTCCATGATTCAAAAGGATGCATTGATCACATAGAAACCATGAAACCTGGATTTATGAAAAAAAAGACCTGGTGAACTGCATTTCCAACCTATCGCTTGGGAAACTATGAAGAAAAACCTTTAAATATTCTGTTGCAATAACCTGGTATAAGATTCTGTTCGAGTTATTTATTGAGTCTTCAGAACACAAAGGCTGAATCTGAGAAGATAACCACTAAATCACAACTGAAACAAAAATAAGTATTTTGCATCACAGAGAATCCATTTGATTAGTTTAAGTAACACTGCAGAAATAACTAGCAGTCTCTTAGATTTAGGGTAAGCTAACAGAAACCGTAACATAAACCGCGGCAACGGATGTGTTCTGGAAATTATAAACAGTTTGGACTTCTTGTAAGTTAACCAAGAAAACATATCACACTACACAGTTCTGGATGCTGGGACCGCCATAATAAAATAATTGCATTGAATTTTTAAATGATTTCACTAGATTAAGTATTGATTTAAAATCATTGCCCAGCATTGCCAGAAACAAAGACCTCCTGACAGTAAAAGTCAAACTGCCCCCTCCCTCGAGTAAATGAAGAGAACGCGATTAAAACTACAAAATAGTCCTATGTCCACATTTCAGCAGGAAAAAAATAAGTTGACATTAGATTGCTGCCAATATAAAGATATAAAACCGGTTTGTAAATAGATGCTGTCTGTTAAGATTAATAGCACTTAACGCTTAAAGTATTGAACAACTTGGGGTCAAAATCATAATCATTTCAACACTATGATCCCTAAATCCAATAGTAGCCTTCTGAGATGTAATTGACTCCATATGAGTGTTTTTTCTTTTTCAGAAAGTTAGCTCTACCAGAGTTTGGATATATCTGATTTGACCTCATCTCATGGCTCAGTTATAGCTGGTATTTCTCATCCAAGGGTAAGTTTTTTACACTTTACAATCTCAATGTACAAATTTTGCTTCCTCGTGTGTAATTGATTTTATTTTTAATTGAAATGAAACTCAGACAGGAAGTAAACAAGCACCAATTTGCTGTCCAGCAAGAAATGAAATGAAGGACAGCAAATTGGCGCTTGTTTACTTCCTGGCTGAGTTTCATTTCCAGCATTTATAGTATAAATCTTAATATTCATCTAACGCAAGGACAAACTATTCATAGGTAATAAATCATTGTGAAGTCTTTAAAATGAGCTTTTATAATCAACTCTCCTTGGGATAACATTTGATCTATTTTTGGAAAAAAGTATCAAATATAATTGAAATAAAACCAGAAAAATATGAAAACCCATCAGGCAGCGTCCATGGAAAAGATGCAAGTTTTAATTTTTTAACCATTCAGATAAAGTCAGCAAGAGCAGTGTCTTCATCAACTTTTACCAATTGTCCCCTTCTCTTTCTGACACTCTGCATATTCAACCATTTACACAAAGGTCTAATCTATTGAGATAGTTAGCCCAAAATTTGATCCAGTCATAAGCCAAATTGTTTGCGCCAGGTGAGTTTCCTATTTTCTGTTTCTGTGCTTATGTCAGCATTAGGCTGTATGCTGCAACTAAATTGATAACAGTATACACCTTGTCCCCTTACATCATATGGGAACTTACCAAGATCAACCAACCTCTTTGCAAAGGTGTGACAATATATTTGAATGGGCCAGAAGGCTGCTTCTTATTTCCTCTCCTGTAAAGTTCTTGAATTGTAGCACTTCAGTAGAAATTAAGAAATCAGGAATTTCTAGTTTTAATTCTGTGTTGCATAAATAAACTGTGTGTTCCGCAGAAGCCATTAAACATTTTGTGATTTTGCATGGTTGCACATGAGTACAGACAAGCATACAAGCGTTTCTGTGCATAAAAAAGTTAAGTAAAACTTGATGCATTGTTTCATATCCAAACAAAGAACAACTATAGGACCACACAAGATGGGGCTGTGGGTAGAATTGTTGTGAGTGACATAGGTTTGATTCATGTTAAAATGTGGAAAGTTCAATAAGGACAGTTACATGTTTCATTCATGGCTTCCTGTGATTTGACGGTTACATTTTGCTCTGAAGATGCAGCATGCACGAAAAGTGATAAGACCCCTTGGAAAATGTTTCCACACAATTTTACACAGATAGCACTATCAGGCAATTAAACCACTGTTACATAGTTTAAATGCTCAGTGAAATTCTTATAACACATTGAACATAACCATATCTAACAGCTGACCTACATTTAATGATAAGACGCACAAAGTTAAACTGAAAGTGTCACTTATCAGTAGCTGCGACAGTAACCGGTTAGAAACTCTATTCTGCACGGAGCAGTGAGCCAGAATAATATGTGTCTGCAAATCATTGCTCATGTCTTTAGAAGGAAGAAAGTATTAGTACAAGAAGCATCTTATACACTAAAAATAAATGTCATGTTTTCTTAATTGTAGTTTCATAAAGGCTTGGAAATGTAACACAGAGCATGAAAGACAACTGGCACATGGCCACAAAAGATTATTTGTCATTCAGTTACTTAAATTCCTGCTCATCCCATTACAATCATCCATTATTCAATGCTCCTTTCTAGTCATTATTAGCCACTTAAAGTGAGAACCTTTGCTTTTACAGCCTTCTCCTTTGTTGCAGTTATCCTTGTCAAGTAGTACTCAATTGATTGATATCTGGAGTTTGCTACACTGAGCTGCCCAGTGCAACATAAGGCAACAAAATCATCTTTGCAGCTTCAGATAAAATGTTACTTCTTGACCACTTTACCATTAAACTATCTGAGGAGTGTTGTTTGCAGAACAGACCTGTCTGGGGGTCCCAGGATGGAGGATGCAAAAAGAGCTCAGGTTAAACTCCATGTCCAAGGCACTTCAATTAGACCCACTCCCACCTTCTGGTCTGTGGGGAGCAACCTGAGGAACATCCACAGCCCAAGGCTCTGAAGGTCAGCGGTATCAGTGATTTGTGACCTATCGCCTCTCACCCACACTCAGCTCTCACAGCAAAGGTCAGGTTCACCTTGAATTTCTTGGCTCCAGTTTATGACAATCTACCAGTTTAATCTATGCTACATATCCCAATTTGACAGAGTACATTGACCAATAGGCATCAATGGTGCTGAAATGCATATGTTGCGAGCTTCAAGTTCTTTACGTTAATGCTACTCACAATGTGTCATGGTCCAACTACATTGAAGCAACAGCCAAGAAGGCACACCAACGCCTCTCCTTCCTCAGAAGACTGGGTACATTTCCAATGCCACTTATAAACTTCCTCAGATGCATGATAGAAAGCATAGAGTCAGGATGTACAGTATCACAGCTTGGTTTCGGAACATTGTGCCCAAGACCACAAGAAATTATAGAGAGTTGTGGGTGTTACCCAGTCCATCACACAAACCAGACTCCCCACCATTGACTGCATTTACATTTTATGTGGCTTCAGAAAAGCAGCCAACATGATCAAACACTTGTCTCATCCTGGTCATCTTTCTTCTTCTTTTGGGCAGAAGATACAGAAGTTTGAAAGTGCACACCACCAGGCTCAGGAACAGCTTATTCCTCTTTGTTATTTTGCTTCTTAATGGTTCTTCCATAACCTAGGGTACTGTTCAATTTACCTCTACCCCATTGTGGACATTGGGCTTTGTCTATGGAACTGGTGGTCTACAATGCTGAGAACTATATTTTTCACTCTGTTCTACCTATTGTAGTTGAGTTTTGCTTGATTGTACTTATGTATAGTATTATCTCATCGGATTCGATAGCATGCAAAAAAGCTTTTCACTGTACCTCAGTACATGTGACAACAATAACATAAAACCTAAACCTAATTTGCTGGGTTCAGGACTTTTGGTACTATCAGAGTATGTAGTGTGAAGACACAAGGGACTGCTGATGCTGGAATTGTACAACGAACACGTAGTCCTGGAATAACTTAGAGTAAATATCTGAAGAAGGGTCCCGACCCGAAACGTCAACTATCCATGTCCTCCAGAGATGCTGCCTGACTCCCTGAGCTTCTCCATCACTTTGTAAACTATATATAGTATTGGACTGTAGGCTTATGGAGATTTGGGTAGTGATAACATGCATTCATGTCTCCTTAAGATGCTAAATTTCTATATTGATTGCATGAATGGATAATTGAGTAAACAAGAGGAAAGAAAATCTCATGGTTTTGTCATATATTTGTAGAGATTCCATAACTCTTTCTTATAGAGATTGCATGAACATCATTTTTTCTTGGAGACAAGCAGTCAATCCTCCTTCCCTGATTTTGATGCCTTTGCAGGTCCGTACGAAGCTTTTCATGACAGGATCACAAAAAAATTATGTGAAATAATGTGTGCACAGCGCAAATCACGAGCGTGAAGCCCCTCACACTCTGGGTGTTTTAGATGATCTCTGGTGCATTCTGAGCTTTATTTTGGAGCATTTTTGAACCAAATTTATGACCAATATTTCAGAAATAATTTTGGTTGAGTCAAGATTATTGAGGGTGGAATGGGATGATTGGGGTAATTGTTGTATACATTTTAACCATCTGAGGCAGAGAATTCCACAGACTCACAACTCTGTGAGAAAAAGTGTTTCCAGCTCTCCGTTCTAAATGGCTTACTCCTTATTCTTAAACTGTGGCCCCTGGTTCTGGACTCCCCCAACATCGGGAACATGTTTCCTGCCTCTAGCGTGTCCAAACCCTTAACAATCTTATATGTTTCAATGAGATGCCCTTCCATCCTTCTAAACTCCAGAGTGTACAAGCCCAGCCGATCCATTCTCTTAGCATATGACATTCTCGCCATCCCGGGAATTAATCTTGTAAACCTACGCTGCACCCCCTCAATAGCAAGAATGTTCTTCCTCAAATTAGGGGACCAAAACTGCACACAATACTCCAGGTGTGGTCTCACTAGGGCTCTGTACAACTGCAGAAGGACCTCTTTGCTCCTATATTTGACTCCTCGTGTTATAAAGGCCATTTGCTTTCTTCACTGCCTGCTGTACCTGCATGCTTACTTTCATAGACTGATGAACAAGGACCCCCAGATCCCGTTGTACTTCCCCATTTCCCAACTTGACGCCATTTAGATAGTAATCTGCCTTCCTGTTTTTGCTACCAAAGTGGATAACCTCGCATTTATCTGCATTAAACTTCATCTGCCATGCATCTGCCCACTCCCCCAACCTGTCCAAGTCACCCTGCATTCTCAGAGCATCCTCCTCACAATTCACACTGCCACCCAGCTTTGTGTCATCTGCAAATTTGCTAATGTTACTTTGAATCCCTTCATCCAAAACATTGATATATATTGTAAATAGCTGCGGTCCCAGCACCGAGCCTTGCTGCCCAATGGTTTGGTGGCTGCTGCCCAGCTCTAGCCGCTGGGGCAACAAGCAGCAGGGGCTGGCAACGGGAACAGCAATGTCGGAAGGGGGAGAATTAGCAGAGGGTACAGACGCTGAAGCACCCCAGGGTGCACAAGTAACCACACCAGCCGCACTCCAGGGTTCACAAGTAACCACGTCAGCAGCACCCCAGGGAGAAACAGCAGCCTCGCCAGCAACACCCCAGGGTGCATAAGTAACTACACCAGCAGCACCCAAGGGTGCACAAGCAACCACTCTAGCAGTGCCCCAGGAAGCACCAGTCGCCACACCAGCAGCATCCCAGGGTGCACAAGGAACCACGCCAGCAGCGCCAAGAGAAGCAGCAGCAGGTCGCCCCAAGGAGCCGCTCAAACGGCAGGTGGTGAAGGTGGATTACGGCGCTCGCACTCCGACCTCAGCTGCTGCTTCTCCCGAGCCTGCTCGGGCTTGGACAGTTTATTCGAGCACTGTGGACTCGAGCCCTGGCCAGGGAGATGTTTGCCGCCGATGCCGCCTTCGAAAGCCTTGCCCTTAAGTTTCACAGAGTGAAAGGCCTGTCCCACTTGGGTAACATTTTCGGGGAGAGCCTGAAAAGAGGTCGTCACGTCGTGGTCGGATCGTGATGCGGCGTGATGCGTAGTGACGTGCGGTGACTCGCTGTCGCCCCTGGATTTTGGAATATTCAACTGAAATATCTCCTGATCAAATTCGTATATGACCGACTGTAGAAGTAAAACCTGGATAAATCCAACATATTGTTGTGAAAGTTGCTCAATAAATAACTACAGTACTGATACCGCATATTAAGAGCATTGATTTGCCGTTAAAATGAATTCTGTAATAACGTGTCAACGGTAGCTGTGAGAATTGAGCACTGCGTTTTTAATGTTTCACATGTTCACAATTTAATTAATCCATCTTTATGGATTAAAACAATTAATAACATTGGGAATTAAAACACATTTGATTGCATTCCGTTCTCAAACATAGTCAATGTTCGCTCTGAAGACATTTCCAGCGCAGTAGGGTCAGGGAAAGGAGGTGGGTGAATCTGAGCAGGATGGATAGATGGCGGGGGGGTTGAGAAGGCAATCGGTGCAGAATGGATGGACTGAGGCAGGGGAATTAATACGTGTTGGTTGGAGTAGGTAAAATTTTGAGTGGAGAGCAAGGGGGATGTCAGTGGGGGTTGAAGGGGGAGGGGGGATCAGTACGGAATGGATGGGGGGGGGAATTCAGTACAGGGTGAATGGGAGATCAGTACAGGGCGAATGGGGGGGATCAGTGCATGATGAATGCGTGGTTCAGTACAGGATGAATGGGGGAAGCAGTGCAGGATGGATGGGAAGAGGGGGGTCAGTACAGGATGAATTGGGGGACCAGTGTAGGATGGATGGGGAATGGCAGGAGAATCAATGCGAGGTGGATAGATGGGGAGGGGAGCACAGGGGATGTCAGTGAGGACTGAATAGAGGCAGGAATGGGGATCAGCGGGTCAGGCAGCATCTCTGGAGAAAAGGAATAAGTGATGTGACAAGAACGTTCCCAGGATAAGGGGGGTGGAGGGGGCGTACAAGTGAGAGAGAGATAGAGAGGGGGGGGGGGGGAAGGGAAGGGGCAGAGGAGGTGGGGGAGAAAGGAAGGTCAGCGAGCGGTGCAGGTGTTTCAGACGGCGGAAGGGGGTCACCCCCTCCCTCCCTCCACCCGGCCTCGTGCGGGAGGGTTTGTTTTGAAAGCGGTTCGCCGTTGGCGGAGTGGCACGCGGCGACGGCTGTGAGTGAGGGCGGGCTGGGTACAGGAGGAGGTGGAGCCGCCGTCGCCGCCGCTGTTGCTGCTGCTGCTGTGTGAGGCCCGGTCATTCGCTCCGACCCTCCGTCACCCCGCACTACAGCCGTTGCCGTCGCCGCCGCCGCTCCTGTTGCTGTGCGAGGCCTGGTCATTCGCTCCGACCCTCCGTCACCCCGCACTACAGCCGCCGCCCAAAGCAAGGCCCCGCGGCGAGTCACGGCCACTGCCAGATCTGTTCAGAATCAGCCCTTCCCGCTTCCCGCCCGGCGACGGGGGGATCGGTCTCCCCGGACCGCCCGCCGGCAGCGGACCCGCTCCCTCCCTCCCTTGTCGCCAGGCTGACCGGCACCGTGGATGGAGCCGATGGACCAGGCGGGGCAGACACCGCAGCCCCCGACACGGAGAAGCGGGCACACCTTTTCCCCCCCACAAATCACCCCACGGGTAAGATTGGACCCTTCTCGGTTAGTTTAACACCGCCGATAAAAAAACAAACAGATCCCTCCCTCCCCACAACGCAATATTTCAGGTCCCACTCACCCAAACAAACCACTGGGCGTCGAGGCGATGCATTGAAAATGGCGGCGACCTGATCCCGCCAATTGCGCGCACGAGGAGAGACGGCGTCATTTTACGTCACCAGCTCCCCCCCCCCCCCCCACCTGCGCAGGCGCGGATGGTCGCGCAGCTTTTTTCCCCAAATCATCCCGCGGGCCGAAACCAGAATTTCCCGAAATTCCGGTAAATTCCTTCAAAGTAGAAACACTGATTGCGCTCCAATTTTTTTTTTTCTCTCGGGATTTGTTTTTATTCTGGGAAAAAAAAAAATAGGGGTGCGACCGCACCCAACGCCCCCACCCCCCCTTCGGACGGCCATGAGCTTACACCACTGAATCACAAAAGTATATGAGTGGAGAAAATACAGCTGCCATGACTTACACAGAACATAATTTTTAAGGGCTTGCATCTCACATTTAATGAAAAATCAAAGAAAAAACACGTTTGTAGTATATAATAGTTATAGAGCATTATAAAACTATCAACACTTTGACCTTATCTAAGATCAGAGTCTGAAATTCAGAGACAATATATATATATATATATATATATAAAAAGGCAAACTTCCCAGTGATGTGATCCATCACCTTCACACAACTTGTAGCTTGACATTATAAAATACGTCAGATGTATTCAACATCTGGAAAACAAATACAAGAATTAATTGGCTGCAGATGGCATATAAAATGTTCAGAAGTCGCTTTTGTAGCGTAATTTCTGGCATGTTGCATTAAGTACTCAAAAAGTATTTAAATAAAATTAGAGAAATTAAGAACCATTTTTGTTTGAACTATATTGTGGGAGAACTGCAGAATTCGTTACAATCATCAATAATTCTGAACTTTTCTGAGGCATACAGTGTTGCATTAAGATCCTGTGATTTATATTCTTTTAAAAACATTGTTATGGATTTTTTTGTCTTTTTATAATGCTACCGATGAATTATTTCTATCCATATGCACATCTGTGAAATTGCTAGATGACAATAATGATACCGATTTAAACAATATACAGTATAATTATCACAACTGGTTATACATAACATGGAAAAGGATATAATTTCCTATATCTAATCATTTAAATGCCTGTGATGCTTTTTGTGGGCGAGGTGACAATGGAGACAATGTTTTTTTTCCCTTTTCTTGTGAACTACAGTATAATATTTTTATTAAAAATGTGTTACGTCTTAGAGTAAACGTTTGAATTGAATCAAATGAGTTGCCAAATCTGCCTCCCTGCTGTCCCTGTTATATGCAGGATAAAATATTAGGATCCCAGATGTTAAAATGCAAGTGACTAGATATTGGATTTATTCCTTTTTTTGGTGTGACAAATGTGCTGTGTAGTGCATCTAATGCCCGAGTAGGTCCCCTGTAGATATATATGTAAAATAAAATTGAAAGGTGTTATGGCAGCTTACACATATCTGCTGAAACTGCTGCATTTTTAAATAGTCAGACCTTGCATTCTCTCTGTGGCAGCTGATGTTTGGCAACATAAAAGGTGGTATGGACATGAGTGAAAATATAGGAGATAGAGATCTCCTGGAGGGAGATGCTGTAAGGCAAGCCCCAGGTCATAGTCAGGTCACCAAATGAGAACTGTGCCACTAATGGTTTCACTGCAAGTGCAGAATAATCAGAGATCATAATAGGCAGCTCAGACGTGTTTAATCCTTGGTCTTGCTAGTGATGGAGCAAATAGTCTTGTACCTTGATCATAAATTATGAGCTTGGTAGATGTGTGTAAGGCATCAATGTAAATATACAGACCCTGTAATTGACATCTCTCCGTGCAATATGCAATGCTCCTAATCTCCTTGTGACCATTCCCCAAGAGCTCAGTTTATGTCGGTACAGGAGGACATGTTCCATGTGGAATTTCTGATGCCACTAGATGTGCAATTGATTCCAGGAAAATGCCAGCCCGGCCCAGTGAATTTTGCAAAGTGGCAGCAGTAACATGGGCACAATTTGACTTGGAAATAGTTGCTGACAAGATTTAACCCGGCTAAAATGGCATTTTTATGGGTTTTACCACAAGAAAAACAGGTGTTAATGGATCCAACTTCTCTGATTTTTTTGTAAAGAACATGTGCATGAAGACATTTTTCATCTTGAATGGGAGCATGTAACAGCCAAGTGACAAAAATTGTGAAACATCAGTTTCAGTTTAAATAGTGTTCCATTGGTGGATGTAAACCTATTGTGGTCCCCAAAGACACTTCTAGAACATAATATTCCACTTGTATACTTGACCTTTTGAATATTTTCTGATGATATTCACAACAAAAATAATTCAATAGTGATGCAGAAACAAACAGTTTGAAACAGACAATAGAAGTTTTTTGGGAGCCCAAAACGAGTCTGAGACGATGGGTCCAAATCATTTTCCTTTCTGCCTTCTGTTCCACCACAGTGGATGTTATAACGTCTGAGACATGGAGGAAGGTGCGAGCTCTACTCATTTCTCGATGTCGTCAAGAACTACCGCCTTTCAGGCAGTTCATTCTGTTCTTTCGGCTGCTACGGTTATTGTGCTTCTGTTTTTTCCAATGTAAGCTTGCATGTTTGGAAGTATCGTTCATGGGCATCACATTCATCAGAGCCCGACTCTGGCAACAGCAGCACAGACAGGACTGAAAAGTACACAAGTAACACATTAGCTTTCTACTTAGAAACTACAGCAGAAACTGCAGTGAGAGAAGGACTGCTTAGCAAACCCATGCAGTGATTTAAATATTATTTGTGACTTTCTATAACTCATGGCCATAGGCAGACAATGGTGCAGCTTGCAGAGCTGCTAGCAGAGCTTCTGACCTCCAGTGGTGTCTGTGTGGAGACTGCATGTTCTTCCTGTGACAGCATGTTTCCACCGGACACTCCAGTCTCCTCCTACTTCCCAAAGACATGCAGATTGCTAGGTAATTGGCTATTTAACCCGTCACCTGTAAATAGTTAGAGATAGGGAATGTGGGCGGAATGGTTTAGAGGGAAAATTTGTGGGGGGAATGGATTGGTCTTTCAGCATGGACTCAAACTGATTTTCATATAAATATGGAATATAACTAGGAAGGGTCAGTGCCTCAGTGACCTGAACTAGTTCAGTGAAGGAAGAGAACAGAGGGTGGTCCATGCATTTACAACTATAATGTTACATTGCGTATCTGTCTACCGCCTGATGCCGGTGGGAATGATGTTTATGCCTCAGGAAGAAATAAGAACTGACCCAGGAGATATGAACAATTCTGGTTGACGGAGGGAGAGGGTGGACTGCAGCAGTGAATGTCCACAGTTTTGAGATAGGACCCGGAAGAAGGAGTTCCATCTGCACCACGTGGCCCCCAAACCCATTCCAATATTTCGTCCATTGAACAGGCGATCGGTATACTAACGCCTTGTTAGTAGATCTACCCAAAATGTCACTGATGTTTACCATGGTGCTATGAGAGAGTGCTAATTGACACTGGCTTGAGTGAATGTTATAGTTAGCCATTAAGTGTAGCCAGTTAGCTCCTTCCAAGAAGAAAATGCCATCTCTGGGGATTGCAAGGAAAGATTAGAGCTCCTCTGTCCTAAACACCCTCACCCCCTTCCCAAACAGTTCCTTATCTTCAATTGGTGAGCACCTCCTGAGCTTTCCAAGATTTTCTGCTGACTTTGCCACCTATTCCAGGTAGGAAATTAAAACAATTCAAATCTAAACGAGGCTCTGGAATTAAAATAGCTCTAGCTTAATTTCTGGAGCAATGGATGAGCCATTACAAACCCACAAAGAGTTAACACCAAGGCTTAGGTGTTCAGTTATCATTTAGTTAAATAAAAAGCCATACCAAGGGCTTCTGGATCCTGTTAAACCTGCTTTCGAATCAAATCTCAACACGCTTCAAGAAGCTAAATGTAAAGGCACTTTCCTGATGTCTTGCAGCAGAAATTCTGCCATACGCTGTTCTTATTTTTACTTTTCCCAAAAAGGGAAACTGATGTAATATATTCCATTAAAACATTTGTAATTATACCACGTGTGAGTATAATTGTCATTTAGATTATATGTGGGTCAGAAATATATATTTTAACAATACATCTCAAAATACGCGAGTCATTGGCAGAGGTGGGACTTATTGCCAATGTCTGATAACACTGTGATGGTATTAGTGATATCTTCTCTTGAAGGTGCAGCAGTAGGCCATTCGGCCCTTCAAGCCAGCACTGCCATTCAAAATGATCATGGCTGATCATCCACAATCAGTACCCCATTCCTGCCTTCTCGCCATATCTCCTGACTCAGCTATCTTGAAGAGCTCTATCTCACTCTCTTGAAAGCATCCGGAGAATTTCATTGAAACATACAGAATATCGAAAGGCCTGGATAGAGTGGATATAACCATATAACAATTACAGCACGGAAACAGGCCATCTCGGCCCTTCTAGTCCGTGCCGAACACTTATTCTCCCCTAGTCCCGTCTACCTGCACTCAGACCATAACCCTCCATTCCTTTCCCATCCATATACCTATCCAATTTATTTTTAAATGATAAAATCGAACCTGCCTCCACCACTTCCACTGGAAGATCATTCCACACAGCTACCATTCTCTGAGTAAAAAAGTACCCCCTCATGTTACCCCTAAACTTCTGTCCCTTAATTCCCAAATCATGTCCTCTTGTTTGAATCTTCCTTACTCTCAATGGAAAAAGCGTATCCACGTCAACTCTGTCTATCCCTCTCATCATTTTAAAGACCTCTATCAAGTCCCCCCTTAACCTTCTGCGCTCCAAAGAATAAAGACCTAACTTGTTCAACCTTTCTCTGTAACTTAGTTGCTGAAACCCAGGCAACATTCTAGTAAATCTCCTTTGTACTCTCTCTATTTTGTTGGAAGTGGAGAGGGTGTTTCCACAAGTGGGAGAGTCTAGGTTAAGAGGTTATAGCCTCAGAATTAAGGGACGTTCTTTTAGAAAGGACATGAGGGGAAATTTATTTAGTCAGAGGGTGGTGAATCTGTGCAATTCTTGGCCACAGAAGACTGTGGAGGCTGTCAGTGGATATTTTTAAGGCAGAGATAGATAGATTATTGATTAGTACAGGTGTCACAGGGGTATGGGGAGATGGTATGAGAATGAGGTTAGGTGGGAGAGATAGATCAGCCTTGATTGAATGGCGGAGTAGACATGATTGGCCGAATGGCCTAATTCTATTTCTATTCATGAACTAATTAATGTTTTCTAGCGCAGGCAAACAAATTAGTCCTGATTAGCAGGTAGACAAAAGTGCTGGAGAAACTCAGCGGGTGAGGCAGCATCTATGGAGCAAAGGATTTCCTATTTAGGCAACGTTTCGGGTTGAGACCCTTCTTCAGACTCAATTAGTATGTCAGTTTAATATATATGAACACACCCATTTTCATTGGGACTTGGGAGGGCTCCATATTCAAATAACATATCCCTTAAAATGAGGTTCCTACCTGGAAGCAATTCTTAAATTTCTTGCTCACGAAGTAGAGAGCGATGGGGTTTATACATGAATTCAGAGTTGCCAGATTGATGCCAATGAAATTCAATACTAGCAAAAAGCTATTGAAAGGAACAATCCGCTATTAGTGCATTACAGGTATGAACAATCTCATGCGATCTATTTTGAAGAAAACAAATGAAAATATAATTCATCAAATGATCAACTTGTTGCTGCGGCTGCTACTGAATAATTTGCTCACTCGCCTCTCCATTCTGAAACAGACACGCCCTGAAATGTGGGCTTGAAGGAGTAAGTTCACCACATAATATTATCTGCCAAGCACTTTTCCTTAGTACTATTCAGGAAAAGCAGCCTTAAATAACTGCTGATTAGAATGAGGAACATCGTCATGATGCATATTCATTTTTATAAAAATAAGGCGAGGGTTTTAAAGCAATTTGTCACTAAATCAATATGTATTGTATTATATGAACTTTGGTTAAGAACATGCATGCATTTTGGGCTCCCCAAATTCAACATGTTAGCTGTGATTCGTTAGACTACTGTCTGGTTTTCTCTTTAATATGAAGCAAATATTTTACAAATTTTCGGTTTGGAAGGAAATTGCGCTAGGCCTTGAGTAACAGCTGAGGCAAATAGATCATCTTTGTCCCTCTGGAATATAAAGTTTTTTTTTGTTCTTAAATACCTAAATGAATATTAAAAGATGGACTCAGAAGAGTGTATTTAATGTGAAGTAGACATTGTCAGTTGCTGGACCTTATATCAAGCCATTGGTTTGCCTGGAACAGAAGAGATTATGCATGGATCTGATAGAGGCAGTTTGAATCATAAGTAACACAGAGTAAATAGAGGGAAACTTCCCATTGCCAGAAGAATCAACAGCCAGTGAACTTAAACTGGGGTGCTTTGGGGAAAGGTGTATTATGAAATCATCTATTATGTACCCAAAAGTGGATGTGTTTATCTGATAAGTACACACAAAACAAAAATAAATTGCCCCTAAATACTTAAAGGAAGATAGGGGACATTTTCTTCAAGGTAACTTCTGAGAATGGGACAGAGATTATGGACTGAAATTACATTCCTTAACAAATGAGCGGTGTAAGAATTCCCTTTTTGAAAATGTTCCCATGAACTCCATTCCCTGTATCAGTATGGTCCTATTCTGGCCACAGTGGCTATTTGACAGCTTTGATAGCCATTGAGACAGAGCATGTGGCTTCATTAACTGTCAATGTCATCAGTGGCTGGAAATGTAGGGGGAAGGTCACTTCTCAAGAGACGGAAGTGATGAGCAGGCTGGAACAAATAATGTTGGACTAGCGAGTTCAGCTCACTTGTCACTAGACGATCTGTCGCTGTGCCCTCATGTCTCAGCGATGGTCTTGCATTCATAACCTTCTGAGAGCATATTTATAGGATACTTTAGTGGTGAGTGTGCTTCAAAATTAAATGCTCTGAGTAAATTCTGAAGGAATAAAAGATGCTATGCAACTGTAGGTTCCTTCCTGTATATTAACACAATGCAAATCTATGATGTGTTTTTTCTGTTCTCTGATGGTAAACATGTAATTTTAAACAGACAGCCTTAAACTGGTTCATAATTTTGATAATTCAGTGGAAAATAAATTTCAACAAACTCATTAACAATTCACGTCAGTATCCCTGAAAGGAAATTCAAGATTCATGTAAAGAAAATGTAACTTGTTGCTCTAACTTACTTAAGCAATTCACATCTGTTTGGGTCATCTTCATGGTAAATAGTCATCTTTAAAATTCTGCCAAGATGGAGAGGGAACCAGCACAGACCAAAAATCACAACTAAAAATAAAACTGTTTTGGCCACTTCTCGACGCTGAAAAATAAACACAAAAGGAAGCTTTAGTTCAATGAATATTAACCACTTGTACGTGGCCACAAGTCAAAAAACCATTTCCCAACCCAAATATCTGTTAACTGAGGGTCTTGTATTTACCAAACAGTTGGACCTAACCACATACTACTCATTCTGGTATAAAGTCATAGAGAGGTATTCCAGCTCTGTGTTACATTGTAAATTGTCCCATTACTTGTAAAATGAGTGAGATATCTCATGAAGTCATATGGCACAGAAATGGACTCTTTAGCTCCATGCTGCGTTCTATACCAAGGAATTTTGATATACTCATCTCAATACTGCTTAAATGTTATGTGAAGACCCGTCTCCAAATTTCAACCACTCTCTGGATGAAAAGGTTCTTCATCTAATCCCCTCTAAATATACTTAACTGAAACTATATCCCCTGGTTATACGTATCTCTGCTAAAGACAAATGTTTCTCACTTTCTATCCAATTTACAGCACTAATTTTGCATCAACCATGATCATGTTAAATGGTAGGGCAGGGTTGAAAAACATGTTGACCTCCTCTGCTCCTACTTCCTTGTGGTTTTGTCTTCACTCAACAACACACTTAGTCACTTCAATTAAATTACTTAGCAGGATCTCCCCTTAAAAACAGTCTTGCTGACGATCGCTGATCGGTCCCAATCTCTCCAAGTGCAGTCTAATCCTGTCACTCAGAATCTTTCCCAATAATGTACCTGTCACGTGTTGGACTCGCCCCATGCTGACTTGGACCGATCCTGTTACTGCTATCCAAATGTGCGGCTATCTCATCTTTTATAATTGACTCCAGCATTTTCCCCACCACCGATGTCAGGCTAACTGGTCTATAATTCCCCGTTTTCCCTCTCCCGCCTTTCTTAAAAAGTGGGATAACCATAGCTACCCTCCAATCCAAAGGAACTGATCCTGAGTCTATAGAACATTGGAAAATTATCACCAATGCATCCACGATTTCTAGAGCCACTTCCTTAAGTACCCTGGGATGCAGACCATCAGGCCCTGGGGATTTATCAGCCTTCAGTCCCATCAGTCTATCCAACACCATTTCCTACCTAATGTGGATTTCCTTCAGTTCCTTTGTCACCCCAGATCCTATGGCCATTACTGTATCAGGAAGATTGTTTGTGTCCTCCTTAGTGAAGACAGATCCAAAATACCTGTTCAACTTGTATGCCATTTCCTTGTTCCCCATAATAAATTCACCTTTTTCGGTCTTCAATGGTCCAACTTTGGTCTTAACTAATTTTTTCCTCTTCACATACCTAAAGAAGCTTTTACTATCCTGCTTTATATTCTTGGCTAGCTTACCTTTGTACCTCATCTTTTCTCCCCGTATTGTCTTTTTGGTTATCTCCTGTTGTTCTTTAAACATTACCCAATCCTCTTGCTTCCCGCTCATCTTTGCTACGTCTTCGCTTTAATATTTATACTGTCCCTGACGTCCCTTGTCAGCCATGGTCGTCCCTTTCTCCCCTTGGAATCTTTCTTCCTCCTAGGAATGAACTGATCCTGCATTTTCTGTATTTTTTCTAGAAACACCTGCCATTTTTGAAATGCCACTTTCATCCCTTGGAAGAGTTCGCCACTTCTTCATCAACCCCAATATCGCTTGTGTTACATCTTTCTGACTAACAAAAATACATGAAAGAAATTATGTCGGAATAGTGGACAAACGGGATCTACAGTTTAACCGGAGAGTTAATAATACATTGAGGACAACTTCAAATAGAGTCATATCTGGCTCACTCACTTTTAGTCTGGTTCTCCACTGAAAGAACAGGATTGGCAAACTGACTTTTGATTTTATTTTTGGAATTATTAACAATGTAATTGAAATTTTTGGAAGCTTTGATCATACATTCATTTACAATAGCTTTCACTGTATATAACTGGAAGGGGGTTGAAAACGAATGGAAAACGAGTAAATTACGAATGGAATTTACGAAGGATAGCCTAGGAGATTGAAACGCGTTGAAACTGAGAAGCTGGGTCAGTATAGATGATACAATTCTTTTATGATACCAATGGATAGTTGAAAGATTTTACCCGTTTGAAGTGCTCGCTCAGAGCGATCCGTAAACTCTTGTTCCTCTTATTCAGCATCTCACAGGTCATTAGAGTGTAGAAGAAAGCAGTGCAGGCCAGAGGCATGCAGAAATAAAACACGAACATCCACCAGTCCTTCACTCTGATGTAGAACTGCAAGACAACACATCATATTCGGTTAGATGCAAGCAGCAGACACAGAGCCAACAAAATACACTCTTCTTTTTAGTTATTCACGTAAAAGCGCATTTTCAAATGTACAAACTTGTTGTAATATTGAAAATCTCAGTTGAAAAACAGTCAGGGCACATCAAAGGTTGGAATTAGTAATGAGCCAACTTTTCAGTTGATCACAATGGCAGTATACCTCTGGCAAGGCAGAATCTGCATCCCTGTGTTTCCTGTCTTAATACCAGTCAAATTATTTAGATCAGGAATGTTTGAATAAATTTGTTTGTCTGGATCCTCATTTGATTTTTAATTGCAGAAATTCCTTCCTGGGGTGCTGAACAAAGACAATGCCATGAGGCCTCTTTGCCAAGTCACCAATTCCATCCCTCCCCTTGCACTATCTGGGACTGAATCAGAAAGACTTGGAGAGAAAGAAAATAAATGGAATGTGTTTGGCAGAATTGATTAAGGAGAACATTGCAGTGCTGCAAAAAGGAGGAATTTAGGAAAGTTTCATGAACAAAATATATCTAGTTAGAGTTACAAACAAAAAGCTGCAATTATACAACTTGGAATAGACTACATGGCACAGGCTAATGGGAAGGATATGGAGGAACACATTTTCAGATACATTATAGAGAGATTTAAAACATTAGATGGATTTGAGGACTCGGACAGCAACATACAGGGAAGAGGAGGAAGAGGAAGAAATTCTTAAGTAAGTTCTGAATTTGTTTGATTAGTGGGCTGATGAACCACAGTGTGGAAGGGAAGCAAATGTCAATGTGGGAATGTTCACCAATCAATGATTAATTATGGAAAAGGACAAGGAGCAATCCAAAGTTTAAATATTTAAACGAAATACGGACAATTTTGTATATAAAGGAACTGCAATTGTTAGTTTATAATGAAGATAGACACAAAAAGCTGAAGTAACATAAAAAGAGGCAGCATTTCTGGAGATAAGTTATTGGTGGCTTTTTGGCTCGAAACCCTTCAAACTGAAAGTAGATGTGGGGTGGGTGGGGTGGAGAATCTTTGTTTTGGACTATTCTGACAATTTTAGTGAGTTGAGAAAGAATCTGGACCTGATAAACTGCAGGTGATAACAGAAGTAGGAGCAAGACCACAAAGGGGCTTGAATTGGAGAAATTATAATTTGATCAGTTTAGGCTACAGAGGCAAACCATTTTGCTTTGGAGCAATAAAATGCCACTATTTTATTATTGTTTAAAAGTGCAGGTTGTAACCACCATTACCAAATGATTCGTTGCAAACTTTTCCATAATAATGTGTGATGAAAGTTATTTTCTGTACTATATTTCTCATGTAACCAATTTAATCCTTTCTGATAGATCCCTATCAAAAACACAGAGGACAAATTATATTCCCAGCAAGCACAATTCTATTTTTTGTGCTTATGTCAAAGAAATTAGATTCCATTACATATGCCTTCTGGACTCAATACACGAGTAATTATTTATTTGTGAGGTAAAAACATATTTTTTTTTTTTTTTTTTTTTAATTTATTTATTAGAAGTAGACATATTATACAATGTAATTACATATTATAGTAGAAAAAAAACTTTTCATATACATCAGTCATACATTATTAAAATTTTCCATTATCAATTACTTCTGCTTCTAGTATTTTTATTTTTTATAGAAAGCGAGAAAAAGAGAGGGTAGAAAGTTACAAATAAAAAAGAAAGCAAAAAAAAACACAACAGAAAAACAAGGGAGGTGGAATGGGTTACCTGTGATACATCAATGGAGATAGGTTCGTAGGTTATAAAGTATAGAGTATAGTTTTTCATCTGTTCCTGAGTTCAAGTTTCAGCTGGGTCCTCGTGCTGTGCCAGTCTATCCCTTCAGATAGTTAATGAATGGAGCCCAAATTTTATGGAAAAGATCTTGTTTGTCCATTAAGACAAGTCTAATTCTTTCTAAGTATAGGGTCTCCGACATTTCCGTAATCCACATTTTGATTGGGGGGTTGTAGGGCCTTTCCAAAATTTTAATATTAATTTTTTTCCGGTTATTATACTGTAATTGAGGAAGTTTCTTTGGTTTGTTGTGAGTGTTAAGCTTTGTTCTGATATTCCAAGTATTATTAATTTTGTGTCTGGGTCCAGTTTTGTATTAATAACTTTTGAAGTTATTTCAAAAATATCTGTCCAGAAATGTTTAAGTTTTATACAGTTTGCAAAAGTATGTGTTAAATTAGCCTCTAAATGTAGACATTTATCACAAATAGGAGAGATTTGTGGGAAAATTCTATTTAGTTTTATTTTAGAGAAGTGTAATCTATGTAAGACCTTGAATTGTATTAAAATATGTCTGGCATTTAATGAACATTGATGTATTTGTTGTAAACTTTCGTCCCACATATCTTTCGTGATAGGATGACCTATTTCAATTTCCCATTTGTATCTATGTAGTTCGGTCGGTGGTACCTCGTTATTTAGTAGGGTGTTATAAATATAAGCTATTAGTTTTTCAGTATTAGGATGCTTGTTCAGACACTCATCAAGAATTTCTGATTCCCTATTCTTGTAAACTTGTGTATTAGATTTAACATAATCTCTAATTTGTAGATATCTGAAAAAATTATTTGAGTGCAGTCCATAATTCAGTTGTAACTCTTGAAATGAAAGAAAAGTACCTTTCCCATAAAGATGTCCTATATTTTTGATTCCATGATTTTTCCATTGTGTGAAACCTTTGTCCATAAAGGATGATTTGAACAAAGGATTATTTACAATGGGAAGGCAGAGTGGTATATTATTCAATTTTAAATCTTTTTTTATTTGTTTCCAAATTCGTATTCCACTAGTATTATGGGGTTTTCTTTATAGTTTTTTTTGTGCTGTTTTGTGGGGGCAAATATGATCGGTCCAATTTCAAAAGGTAGACAGTCTTCCTTTTCCATCATTAGCCATCTGGTTGTTGGTCCATTTCTTCCAGCCAAAATTCATGTTTTTATATGGACTGCCCAAAAAATAAAATAAGAAATTTGGCAAAGCCAGACCTCCATTTATCTTTGATTTACATAAGTGTTTTTACTTATTCTATGATTCTTATAATCCCAGACAAAACTTGTAACAATGGAGTCGACATTTTTGAAAAAGTTTTTGGGATATATATCGGAATTTACTTGAAGTAGGTACAGTAGTTGCGGTAAAAAAATCATTTTTTTAGCATTATTCTCCCAAGCATTGAATGGGGAGTGTTTTCCAGTATTGAATCTT